>NC_056725.1:1425241309-1425478809 GCF_019279795.1 Protopterus annectens
GTGTGCCAAGGCTGCCAGCACACACATTTAAGATAATGCCCTGGGCATTGCACATAACCTGGCCATTGATGAGTGATATCCCTTGCGGTTGATGTAGACTCTACCCTCCCCACTGGGCAGTGCTTTGATGTGTACATGAGTGCAGTCTATGGCACCCAGTACCTCAGAGTAGTGTGCTACAAGGTAGAAGAGTTGCATACTGCTAGCCCTCTCCTCAGGGGTGCAGGGTAATAAATGTGCTCACTGGCATGTGTTAGCATGGTATCCAGGAACTGGTGGATTACTCATGTCCCCAGTTGGTCTTTGGAAAGTACCTGTAGCTAGTATCCTAAGGGCTGCACATACCTTTGTTTCCACTGGGATGATTATCCTCTATTGCCTCTGGGTCTGAGTTGAAGGTGGCACAGCTGGGTGAGTTCTTGTAGTATGTCCCTGTCCACCCTGTAGCACTCTACAATCTCTAGCTCATGTAGTTCCTGGAAGGTTACCCTGGGCCTTAACATTCTTCTCCTTCTCAGTCTAGACCTATTGTCAGCATCAGCACTAACCTCAGCATCTAGCACATACAGATGTAGCAGAGCTGCAGCAGCCCCTAGCACTGCTTTAGTTAAAAATCCCACATATGTACTCCACTGGTGCAGATTATTGGGGTGAAATCAGATTGTAGGGTGTATGCAACTTTTCTACTGCTCTGCTGTAGGTACAGCCTGTGTCATTGGCTACCTATGATGCATTCCACCTGCCAAGTACATCATTATCAATGTTTTAATGGCCCAGTTTAAGTGGTACAGGGATCATCAGCAATTTATATATGATTGGCTTTCACAGGCAATTTTCTTTTTTTAAAACAACCTTCCCTGCTAAGCACTATGGTGTAGCATGCAAACACGCGCCACAGTTATAAACAATACTCAGCACTCAAAGGACACACCCATAAATGGGCATGCTCAGTACAGCGGCGTGCCATGCAAACACACTCAAACTATCTAAAACATGCACCCCGAAATTAAACAAAGCTTAGCAGGCACTGGATCCCCCCCCCCCCCGCTCAGCTCAGAAGCACGGTGCACAAACAGGTGCCGCTGAGCTCCAGTGTGCTTAAAGAAATACAGACACACAGCTACCTCTTCTGTGGACACAAACATGGTTCTGGGGCTACATGGATGTGATCTGCAGGCACAGATACCCATTTTTGCTATTCAGTAACCCCCATCTCATTTGCATACAGATCTATGCACACAACCAGGAAACCACACTACTCCAGACCCTGCCTCCTTAGCAACCACAGAAATCTACTATTGTGCATACTCCATGCAAGGCTCTATAATGCATTATTGTCACATATTTTCAGCTCCATTTTCTGGATCGCACAGCTGCTTACTTCCGTGTAAGCACAAAGTGGCTATGCCTACATGGAAATTTAATCCATGTAGGCTTTATTAAATTCCCCCCAGAAAGTTCAACAGTTAAGATTAATTTTACAGAGGTGCAGAAAATGCAAAAAAAGTTAAAATATTAATACGGTGTTCGATTACTACTTTAGTTTCATTTGAGGTTATGACAGGAAAAACAATGTCACTGAGGTTTCTGTTTGATTTAATAATAAAGTTACAGCCTTTCCATTCCACTGTAGTACATTCTCACTTCAGTTGCAAACTTGCAAGAATGTATTTATTAGTACTATTAGTTTAGTTCACTATAGTACATTATCAGTTTGCTTACAGACTTGCAAGAATGTATGTTTATTTCATGCAAAAAAATGTAAATAAAATCAGGGCAACAAGCAATGCTATCAGCTCATAACTGTTAAAGCTGCAAATGTTATTTTAAGGACCTGATACTGTTTTTGTGCTTTGCAGAAATAATTTCCAGGAGTGATTTTAAACAAAGTCAAAAATATCAGTCACTCAGCCTTGCACAAGAGATGGAAAAGGGGAGGTGTGGAAGGCCTAAAAACAGCCTCCAATACCTTAGCAGTGACTGGGACAATGTAGAATAAGGCCTAAACTTGGCAAGAGCTGTGGTTCACAAGTCAAATAGAATTTATGTAAATTAGAGTTACAGCAGTTATGTAAATGTTCTCATGTCTTCAGACAATTGTATAGCAGTACAAGTTTTCAAGTGATGTTTTTATCTATGTTCAGACAATACTGACAGAAAAAAAGATATTAATAGTTTAGCTTCCAGAATAGCACTTGCTACTTTTCAGTTATGCTTTTATCTGTGTTTAGGTAACACTGGCAAAAGATGTTCCTTTAGTATTCGTTTAGTTTCCAGACTATACACAGCTATTTTAAATGTTCAGTATAAAAATGTATCACTTTAATGAAAATTTCAAGTCAAGGTTCAAAATATGACATTCATACTCATTTATGCATTCAATATAGTACATTTCTGACACATTTCAGAATATAACAATGTAAATTTCAGTCAAGTTTCAGAATATAACATTCATACTCAGTTATGAGTTCAGAATAGTACATTTCAGTCAGATTTCAGAAAATGAAGTTATGTACTCACCATAACGTTCCATGTGAGTTGTTCATCTTGCCTTCATTCTTACAGATGGGTTTGGAGCCGATCCTCGGCTCCAAGTTGGCCTACTACAAAGTTCGAGGTCTTCAGACAGCTCTAGGCCAAGTCCCTATTCCATGATGTACCTGGAGTTACCTCAGATCTTGTTTGGTGCATATAATAATACCATGTGTCATTTTATCACTCTTTAGGAGAACACCATAGAAAGACTGAGCAACCATGAAAGATCTAGTATCTCTCTCCTCGAAAAACCCTGGAGGGGACAGGAGGGTGAGAAGTAAGAATGAAGGTGAGATGAACAACTCACATGGAACGTTATGGTGAGTACATAACTTCTTTATGTGAAGTTGTTCTATCTCGCTGTTCATTCTTACAGATGGGTAGTGTCCCAAGCACCATCTTTCTTAGGTGGCTCACAGGAGTATGTTTTTTAGGACAGTAGACCCAAAGGAGGCCCTGTCCCTGGAGGCCTTGTCAACTTAGTAATGAGTGATAACAGTATGAGGTTTTGACCAAGTGGCTGCTGCACAAATGTTGTCTATAGGAAGCCTAGCAGAAAAGGCAGAAGATGTGGACACTGCCCTGGTAGAATGAGCCTTAATTTTGTGTTGTAAGGGCATATTTGCAGCTGAATAAGCAAATGTGATACAATCAGATAACCAGTTAGACAGTGTTGTTTTTGCCACTGGCATACTTTTTCTGGAAATCTGAAAAGGAAACGAAAAGCTGTTCTGATTTTCTGAACTCTTGTTCTATCCAAATAAAATCTGAGCTGTCTATGAACATCAAGCTTGTGCAGCATATACTCTAAGTTGTTGGTGTGTTTAGGAAAGAACACTGGCAAATCTATGATCTGGTTAAGGTTAGTTTCAGTACAAACTTTGGGAAAAAATGAAGGATTTGTTCGCAGGGACACTATCAGCATAGAAAATCAAATAAGGCTGTTTTATGGACAATGCCAGAAGCTCTGACACACTATGGGCAGAAGTGATGGCTACTAAAAAGATAGTCTTCCATGACAAATATTTCAATTCACATGAGGAAGCTGGTTCGAAAGGTGGGAGAATAATGCGTGAAAGCATAATATTTAGACTCCATGGAGTATAAGGGGATTTCACGGGTGGTCTGAGATGAACAGTCCCTTTGAGAAAGGCTTTGGATAGTTTGTGTGACATTGTTTAATCCTTCAAAGCCAAGGTGAAAGTTAGAGATAGCAGCAAGTTGAACCCGAATTGTTGCTGCTGCAGCTCTTTTATTGAAAAGCATAGTCAAAAAATCTAATATGGAGACAACAGGGGCTTGATAGGGATCAATGTTATTTTGAGAGGTCCATATAGAAAATCTCCATTTGCTAAGATATAGTTTCCTAGTAGAGGACTTATGAGAAGACATCAGTGTCTGCTGCATTTCATTTGAGAGGTTATGGATCCTGGCTATGTTGGGAATTGGAGCAGCCAAGCTGTCAATTTCAGGGACTGAAGAAAGGGATGAAGAGCCCCTGACGAATATGTCAGAAGATCTGGAACTGGGTCCAGAATCCAAGAGTCTTCCAATTGATGAAGTCGAAAGAAGGGGAACCAAATCTGATGAGGCCAATGAGGGGCTATTAGAATGATGGTCCTTCCCAGGGCTTTTGCTTTCTGCAATACTTTGGGTATCAAGGGAATTGGTGGGAATGCATAGAGGAGACCCGGAGGCCAGTCGTGTACGAGTGCGTCTCTTGAGGCTTCTCCCGGAGGGGGAATCAGGGCAAAGTAGCTTCTGCATTTTGTGTTCATGTGGTTGGCAAAAAGGACGCAGCAAGGCTGGCCCCACCTGTGGAAAATTCTGTCCAGTATCTCTTTCTTGAGGGACCACTCGTGAGGCAACAAAATTGCCCTGCTCAATTTGCCTGCTATCACGTTGGATTTCCCTGGGATGTACATTGCTAACAGAAAGCGCTGGGTGGATGTAGCCCACTGCCATACACTTAGGGCCTCGTGACAAAGGGGGTAGGACCTGGTTCCTCCTTGTTCAAGTACCAGACCACTGACATGTTGTCCGTCTGAATCGCAATTGTTCCCAGAGGGAGAGAGTCCTGGAAGTACTGCAATGCTAAAAGTACCGCTCTCATCTCCAGGACATTGATATGTGAATGTGTCTCCTGTTCGGTCCATGTGGCTTGGGCTGTTCATCCCTGAAAATGCCCCCCCCCCCCCCCTGTCAGGGAAGCATCCATGGTCACTGTGGTCGCTGGTGGGGGTAGGACAAAAGGGCGACCTATCGTTACATGAAGAGAGGTCAACCACCACTGAAGATCCTTTTTGCATTTGTTTGTGATCATTATGAGATGAGGCATTGGGAGTTCTTGGTAAAACCGCTGAGTGAATAACAGCCATTGCAGAATCTGCATGTGCATGTGACCCAACGGTATCGCTAATATTGCAACTGCCATAATACCTAACAATTTTAGCACTTCTGATGCTGGAGCCTTTTCTTTGAATATGATATTGTGAACCTTCTGCTGGAAGTCTCAAAGTGGTGGTGGTGTCCAATTCTGCTCCAATAAAAACGATATGCTGCAATGGTGACAAGGCAGATTTTTCTGAATTTACTGTAATGCCCGGATGACTGCAGAGAGAAAGAGTGGTGTTCCTGGCTTGTATTAGTTGATGCCTGGTGGTGGCGGTGAGCAGCTAATTGTCTAAGTACGGAAACACCTGGAATCCTAAATGCCTCAGGTGAGCCATGACCACTGCCATACATTTGGTGAACACTCTGGGGGCTATAATGAAACCAAAGGGCAGGGCTCGAAACTGGTAATGATTGGCTCCCAGCCAGAAGCGCAGATAATCCCTGGATGGTCTGGCCATTTTTATATGGTAGTATGCATCCTGGAGATCTATTGAGCACATCCAATTGTCTTTCCCTAAGAAGGGAAGTATCGACTGAAGCATGACCATCCGGAACTTCTCTTTCTTGACAGATCTGTTTAGTCTGCTGAGGTCCAAAATAGGTCTCCAGTCCCGTCTTTTTTAGAGCTAAAAAAAACTTTAGTAAGTTCCGGATTCTATCTGGTCTGCTGGGACTGGTTGAATGACTCTTTCTTAGCAACATTTGGACCTCTACTGTTGCCTGTTCCCTGTAACTGGGTGGAACATCCGGGATTTTTGTTGTCAATGGAGGGGGAGTGGTGAAAGGAATGAAATATCCTCTGGAAACTATACTTTGTACCCAGCTGTCATTTGTTATTTTGAGCCAGGCATCTGGATACAAAGATAAGCGACCCCCGACTGCCTCCAGAGCAGGACAGTCGGGCCTCCTTTCAGGAGCACTGGTAGGGCTTCCCAAAGAACTGTTCTCTGTCACCCTGGTTTTGCGGACACCCTCTGCCACGAGGGCGGCATCTTCCTTTACTGCCCCACATCTGCCCATGGAGGGGGGGTTCACCACGTGGGTCCTGAAAGGCTCCTTGGGCTTTTCAGAACCAAATCATTCCTCCCCTTTGACCTTTGGGGTAGGGTTTGGTAGGAGTGGAAAAACAGACACTGATGGCAGACAGTCTTTCCTTCCTGCTCACACCTGGTCAAAGTTTCCTTAACTTTGGGCCCGAAAAGGGACAAGCCATCAAAAGGGGTGTTGACAAAGGATTACTTAAAGGGCTCTGTGAAGGAACACAAGCGCATCCAGGAATGTCTCCTAAGAGCAATTTTTGTACCCACTGCCCTTCTCGTTCCATCAGCTGCATATGAAATGTGACACATGGACAAGTTCACTACGGAATTGAAGGTGGCAAGCTTAGAGGTGATTTTGTCTGAAGCTCCTGCTGCTACTGTACCCTGAAAGGTATCTCCAAGCTCTTTTAGGAGATCTCTTTGCAGTCTCGTAAAATGAGTGAGATAGTTCAGTGAACGCAAGGCAAAAGTCGCTGAACTGTACATCTGCTTCCCATATCTATCCATGATCCTAGAATCTCTGTTAGGAGGATGGATAGAGGAAAAAGTTTCTGACATCTTTTTGGTGGTTGCCACCACCACCATCATGGCATCAACTGGCACTCCCTTGGTAAGAAAAGACTTTTCCTGAAGGATAGAAATAAATTTATTAGGCCTCCCTGGGGACAGGCTCTATGGTGCCCAGAGTCTCCCACGCTCTTTGTGAGACCAGCTCCATGAGCTCATCGAAAGGCGGAGACACCCAAGAGGTGGAGGGTTGGGACCCGAAAGCCTTCAGGAGAACCAACTCATCTTCAGTAGGGTTGGTGGACTGCCAGTCACCCCTTTGCCTAAGGATTTCTAATATCTCAGCAAAGGAGATATCCTCAGAGGGGGACTGTGGGGACCCTTCTGATTCATCCAAGTTGGTATCAGATGTGAGATGGTATCAGATGTGAGAGACTCCTGTAGGGAGTCTAAGTGCTTCCTCTTACAGATTCTCTTCCTGGGAACCTCTTCAGTGGGAACTTCTGGTGAGGTTTTGGAAGAGCGGGGGCCACCCAATGGGGCTTCCTGAGGCCGTGGGTCTCTATGTTTAGAAAGTATCTGTGAAGCAGAAGTGGACACAGGCGCTTTTGGGGAGGAGGTAGCCGGACCTGAAGTAGTAGATGTCTTAGGAGCATAACTCTCCTCATTGCTTCGAAGGCACCTCTGCTTCAATGAGAAAAGACTGCTGGATCCAAGGAAACTATCGATCCACTTGGCACTGGGACAGTGGGCTCCGAAACAAGAGGTAGGAGCCGAGCTCATCCGAGCCAAAGCCCCGAGAGGTAAAATCGGAACCAACAAGTCAGTCCAACTATCCTCCCTGGACCCAGCCGGACAGTGTTGGCTCCTAGACTCCTCAATCGGTGCCGGGAACGTCCGAGTAAACAGAACCGATGACACTGGAACTTGGGTCCGCTCTGAAGGCTCAACAATCATCAAGTCCTACTCCTCTGGCTCTGAAGGACCGATATGGCTCAGAGGAGGAAATGAAGTTGATGGCAATACAGTCTTCGGTTCCGAAACCGATTGGGTCAGAGCTGATAAAATTTTGCAAACGTCGGTGCCTGTAGCAACTTCCGCACCACACAATTCACATTCAAATCAGAAAGGCTGATCGAGGACCAAGATGAATGGATGGAGGCACTGATTGAAGGACTGGCAATTTAGGTACCTCGGATACTGGTTCCAGGACTGGGGACCGGCTCCAAAAAGACAAGATGCTCAGCTCCAAGGGCTGTGGAGCTCATGTCGATGGTTTTCTTGATTTTTTTTACTTCCGAAGAAGTAGAAGCCTTAGAAGACTTTGAAGAATTAGTAGACCTATCCTGGTCACTCAAAGCTTCCTGAAAGGATGGTTTAAGTCCTCTATCTATTAACTTTCTCTTTCTCTACCGAAGAACCCTGGAAGAGAAGGAATGACAAATGGAGCAGCTTTCCTGAAGGTGCAAGGCTCCCAGACAATATACAAAATTGACATAGCTATCTGTAACGGACATTTTTTGTCCACATTTTGGACATTTTTTAAAGCCTGACTTAGGATGCTTATCCCTATACTGGTCAGTCATAATGAACTATACAGTATCAAGAAAAAACTACTGTAGTATAACAAACACACACCCAGAACTATTTAAATAAGCCCTTAAGAAAAACTATGGGCTAAATATACTGTAACAAAGTGTCACTATTAAACATACACACAGATACACACTACTTAGCTAAACCACTCTAAATAGCTAAATATATATCAAAATGCTGTGACCATACTGTCACTCTTCAAAAGGACACAAACTACTATTTAAACTACTCTAAATATAACAGGCCTATATAAAAAAACAAAGGCCAAAGAGAGCTATATCTAATGATGAAAAGGCACACCAAAGGGAAAGGGAATACGCACTATAAAGCTCTAAAAGCTAACTCTAAAAGAAGAGAAATAACAATGTTATTTAGATACATTTTAGAAAATAAATTTGCACTGGCCCGAGCTATGCAAGGAACCTCTGATCTGTTGCAGCGGCAAACTAAATCGGAGGTAACTCCAGGTGCATCATGGGATAGGGACTTGACCTCGAGCTGTCTGAAGACCTCAAGCTTTGTAGTAGATCAGCTCTGCACCCATCTGTAAAAATGAACGGTGAGATAGAACAACTTCTCATTATAACATTCGTACTTAGTTACAACATGCAATTACATCACACTTCACATGATTCAGTCATTAGTTTAAGGGTAAAGTGACAGAATTGTTTGTATTCAGTCATTAGTTTTAAGGGTAATGTGACAGAATTGGTAACATGCTTATCAAAAAAAGTTATGTAAAAATAGTAATAGTTATTCAATATACTCAAGGCATAACAGGACAGGCTTAATTTGTTAATTTACAGATTACAGTGCATTTTAAATAATTATTATACATTAGACAGAAAGTTAAAAGGACACTAACAGAGTATGCAAAGGTATATATTTGAAATACTGAAAGCATGAGTTTTAGTAAATTATTGTATCTCATAAATATTTCCAGGATATTTAAGACACAAATTTACAAGTCAGACATCTATTACAGCACATAGAAATTAAAAAGGTAAATGCAGTTATTAAATCTAGCTAAAAATTTACAGACACAAGTTAATACAGTATATGGTAATTATGCTTCAAGTCCAGTTGTAAAGCTATCCCTCTAGTGCCAATTTCAGTTAAGTTTTCAGAAAATAGCCACCATGCTTGATAGGCTACATAATAAAAAAGAAAATGGACTAAACAGTACAGTGTTTGAGGGTTTAAATCTATGGACATGAGGGAAAGGTTTTATTTGTTATAAAAGAGAGAGACATCATGGTACAATAAGGCACAGATTCATAAGGTAAAAACACAGGTAATAAGACAGTGTAACTTTACCATTACAGCATACAGAAATAGGGAAGAAAAATAGGCAGGGTTAACAGTTCATACTTTGTTTAACTTAACTGAAGACTCAGAGACAGATTGAGGATGTGTATGCCATTTTCTCCATGCTGTTTCTGGAACAGCAGGGTTAAAAGAATTACCTGGCCTAATCAGTTTTAGAAAATACAGAATTAAAAGTTACTAATTATCAAAATAATGTGCATGTTTTAGATATATCAAACATACATCAGAACATAGACTTAACGACCCTAAAGACTATGGATCTAGGTAATGGGGTAATTGCTGGAGCAGGTATATTTCCTGCATATGGAGCTGTTAAAGCTATTTGGATATTGTGTAAATTAGTCAAGCTGCTGGGGCCATTAGCTAATAGTACCTTTGAGACCATAAAGGACATCATTATTTATTACAACACATCTGCAAATTATAAGTGAGGTGGCAAAAATCTGTATATTCAAACCAGATTACATTAGCTAACAATACAGGTATGAGGCAACTACAAAAGAAAGTCTCTGTAAACTTTTGTCAGGGACCACAGGGGGAGCTGTTAGATTGAGGATATTCTTAGTGAGTTAACTATACTGTACATTAAGGTAGAATAATAGGCCTGGAAATATAGTCAGACTTGTGTAATCTTGTTGGATAAGCATGATATGCAGAAATAATTGTTTCAAGGGAGAGCTACCGAATGTGCCTTTCTCAAGGGAAAGATATGTGTACTTGCAATGGAATGCTAGATAAAGAATAGAATATGAAGCACATGCAAGACAAGGCTTGTAAACCAAGGCTAAAGAGGCATGTAAAACATTAGGATATACTTCTGACAAGTTCAGTGAGTCAGTTAAGTTAGCTTTTGGAATGATATGTAAAAGGTCTTTTGCAGACCCTGAGTACAGAAGTCCATACTATTCAGGAGAAAAAGATTGTTTCAGTTGATATTATTCTGGAGAATCAGAACATAGAATATAGAGCAGGTCATTCATATACAATGGGGTAAGTATACAGGCATTAGGAAAGTCAGGTAGTTGATCTTAAAATTTGCATGCGTCAATCACTAGAGAATGTAAATGTGTATTGAAAGTGTGATTTCTGTGTGGCAGCATTACAGACAGTGTTCGAGTGAATGATGCAGCAGTGTAGTGGCGCTTGTTTGGCAGCTGCAGTTTTATGGACTGGTCTTTGAGGACAGAAGTGAGGTATACATAATGCATAAATGGCAAGAGGAGGCATGTTTGGGGTAGTATGCATAGCTGCAGCAGTGTTATGATAGTGGTGAGATGAGTGGATCTGGCTGTAGCTGCAAGTAATGTTGTGGTATGAGTGGACCTCTATGAGGCTGGCTACCATGAAGTGGTGCAGTGTAGTGGCGCTTGTTTGGCAACTGCAGTTGTACGGACTGGTCTTTGAGGACAGAAGTGAGATATACATAATGCATAAATGGCAAGAGGAGGCATGTTTGGGGTAGCATGCGTAGCTGCAGGAGTGTTATGATAGTGGTGAGATGAGTGGATCTGGCTGCAGCTGTAAGTAATGTTGTGGTGTGAGTGGACCTCTGTGACGCTGGCTACCGTGAAGTGGTACAGAGGCTTGTCACGATAGTGCAGTATGCAGTAGTTGCTGCATATGCACAGTGTAACCAAAAGCCAGCTTGTGAATACATCATGTAAGTACTGCCTTTTGACTGCTGCTATATAGTTAGGTGTATGCATTCATCTTTTCCTGTATTGACAGGTATTGGACAATAACAGGCAGGTTGGTATGTCATGTGGCGCTATGTGATGTGGATAATGCTAGCTCAAGAATGGATGAACATGAGAAATGAGTGGTGGCTGCTGTATTTTACAGGGTGTGAAGAGATTGGATTGCTGTCCCGAAAATACTAAGGTAAGAAACTTTTTAAGTCAAACTCTTGTGCAAACACATGGTTCATCTAGTCAAACAGTTTGATACTGCCTGATATAGGAATTGGACATTGCAATGGATAATTCAGATCTGCCTTATGCAAGATATGCAAGGCAGCAGGTAAGGGACTACAGTACAAGGTCAGACCATTGATATGGCACCATTTTGAGCTTTTACCCAGGGACGCCGCTGGAAACGTTCATAGTGTGCCCATTCAAACTAACCAGGTAAACAACCAGATAACAAAATATTTACTGCAACTTGCTAAGAAAGAGCAAACCTCTACAGGTAGCCAGTAAAGTGAATGAAACCAAAAAGCCAGAGAATCATGGAAATTATTTTATACAGGAAAAAAATCGTAATTACATCTGATAACAGGTCATGTTACATTTCAATATGTTCATTTTATTCAGTAGTAGTGTAGTAACACCGATGTTTGGAAACACAGAAATTTGGTATGCATACTTGTACATTCTGCATGGCAAATGATGCTTAGGTGGTGTATCGCTTGCATACTTCTCTGTTGTATTTGCATCAGATACCGCTAGTGTGCAGTGCGGGAATAGAAAGATTAAAACATTATCCTCGTATCAGAGGTGGCAGTGCAACATATTCATAGTGGCTTAACCTGAGAGTAGCTTTAAGCAAGCACCATGTGAAACCTGAACAAGCACCTAGAATTATTCAGTGCAGCTTCCACACCTTAAGTCTGAAAATGAATTCACATACTCTCATGAAGAGGAGTAGCTGCATATTGATGGCTAAAGGTGTACGGCATGTCAGGTGGTTACTACACTGCAAAATTGGTATGTAATGGTGGGGATATTTGGAAGGCATGAGCAAACACACCAGTATATTAAAGCCATAGCACCAATTGAACTGGAGTCTGGCAAATATTTAGTAAGGGATTTTGTCCATGCACAAATATTTCAACAGTGATTCTTTGCAGTGGCATCCATTATCTGATTCAAGATTAATTAACCTTTATGCCCTTTATATAAAAAAAAATAAATAAATAAAAAAAAAAGTGTACTTTGTTATAAGTGACTACTGGACACAAGAAAAAGGAAGGGGAAAATATAGCACTGTTTGTATGTACAAAGACAAATCCAGGGACACTGCAAAAGGTTTTTTTTGCAAACCAACCAGTGGAGTAAAAAAATATGTAGGCAAACATTGAATACCAACACACTTTGCACATGTAAATAATTTTTAACAAGGTGGAAGCATGAAGTGATACCTTACACACTTACATTAATAAAGATCTAAACGGGTTAATAGTGTAACTTTTATTTAGCTCCCTGGTGCAAGACCTTACAAGAGTTGCTACATAAACTGGATGTGAATGTAGTCAAGTAAGGCCATGGCTATAGTGCAGCAAAAAAAAAATGTCCCCTCTAACAAAGGAAATGGTAGAGCAAAGATTGAATTACATGAGTCAAGCAACCTGCTGAGATCTGCCAGTCAATGGAATTACCAGGTCAAATTACCCTCAGGACTTTGACAGCTAGGGAAGCTAAGTGTTACGGGGGAGGGGAGAAGTAAAAGGACTGGAATTTATTGTCTCACAAATTAGTGCCATTTAAACTAAATTAGAAAAAAGGCAGCAGTAAACAGCACTTTGAGTGTGTTCTGTGACATTTGCACTGTTTCTGTTTTAAGTAGACATTCAGCAGCAGGGAATGTTACTTTCACTGTTCTATTTTACTCAGTACTTTGTACACATGCAACATCTATGAAATGACAAGAGCTTTAGGCAAACGGAGGCCTGCATGATGTAACATTTGTGAGCCAAACAATGATTTCTGGGATACTGAGTGGCAACCTGATTTATCCAAACCATGTCAATATGCTAGCCTCCAGGTGGTCAGAGTCTGGAATTACATATAAAAATATTTAAAATCCTGTAAATAATCCCAGAGTGCTGTTAAAGTGTAGAAAACATCATGCCATGATGTTTTAAACATGTTTTTTGAGTCTGTGGGTGCGGTACTCCTTTAAAATAATAAAGTGTATGTATGAGGGAGAGGGCTCAGTGAGAGAGCCTCATTAAAACCTGTATTGAAATCCAGGGGATTGATGGTGAGTTAGCCCTTTGTGGGTTGCTAGTTTGCTGTATTTGTATTAGGTATTCACCATCTGCTGTAGAAGTAAGCCCCCATGACAGGTTTTCATGCTCAACATGCCAGTTTATCTGTTTTGCTACAGTTTTTATGATTTTTATCAGGTTTAGATAGTTTGTGTGTCGTAAGTTTTGACCTTATATATGCTTGTGCTCTTTTATGTTCACATTACCTTTGATCACTCTCAGTATGTAGCTAATATGGGAATTTTGCTTTTAGACAGATTGTTAGTTAATTGTTTAATTGGTTGAAGCTGATATTAT
The DNA here is from genome assembly GCF_019279795.1 of Protopterus annectens. Lineage (NCBI taxonomy): Eukaryota > Metazoa > Chordata > Ceratodontiformes > Protopteridae > Protopterus > Protopterus annectens. The sequence continues at coordinate 1,425,254,996 of NC_056725.1, forward strand.
ATAAGAAGTGACCAGGGATATGTGCTCTTGATGGTCTGATGAAGCGAGTAGTGAAAGCGCTTACCAAGTATGCACAATAAAGAACTTTTATTTTATTTTAAATTGAAGTGAGTACTGGCGTTTTTTGGAGTACATGGTTGCCTTTGCTGCTTGCTGTGTTTTGGAATAACCATTGTTTTATGCTTGCTAAGCAGCGCTTTTGCTGTTTAGTGAATGTAAAATAAGAAAGAAAAAACATTAAAATAATGAAGTGTATGTATATGTTTATGTCTGTGTGTGAGAGTATATGCGTGCATGAGAGTGAGAGACTGATCGAGCCATTATCCTACACTGAAAAAAGTACGTTTGTTGACGTTTCTGTCTGCATGTGTGAATGAATGCAGAAGAGACTCTGTATGTGTGTATGTGTGTGAGTGAAGAGTGAGAGCAATCCCTGGCAGTAGCCTCATCAGTTAAGAGGTTTGCGTAACTCTTGCCATACCTCTCAACGTCTCGGCACAAAAAATTTGGACAGAGCCACAAATAACGGGGGACAAAGGTTCAAAAATAGGGACAGATTTTAAATATTACTCTTGTAAACTTAGAAAGTTGCTAGAATAACAGGGTTTCCACATGTATTATCAGAAGGTTATGAGGTCTGAAACTCAATGACAGCAATCCTCCGTGATTTTTCAGAAAACTACACATTTTATGAGAATGGGACCAAACATATGAACCAAAAATCTGGACTGTTGAGAGGTATGCTCTGTTGACTCTTAGCTCAAGATATCTGGATAACCCTAAAATAAATGGGGACAAAAGCTCAAAACAGGAACAGATTGCACTTGAATATTAGGATTTGTGTTAGCATGCATTTTCTGAAAAAGAGGTGTGCATGTGTGTGAGAGAGAGAAAGTGAGTGAGATAGACAGTAAAGAGGTTTGCATACCTCTGGACCTGTCAGCTGAAGAAATCTGGATGAAGCCTAAAATAAAGAGGGAGTAAAGGCTCAAAAATAGGAACAGGTTTTAATTATAGCTCTTATAAAATTACAAGCTTGCTTAAATAAAATGATTTGTCTCAGCATGTAGCCTTTTCCTGTTAGATGTCTTGAATAGCAACCAGACCAATCAGAAATGTCAAGCAGAGACACTCACTGTTCAACCAGAAACAGTCAGGAATCAGTGCACTCTGCTCCTCTCACCAGGAGCAGAATATAAGCACATATTCCAAGTTGTCACCTATCAAGCAGTTATTTTATTAAATTTCTTTGTGACTCACAGGAAACATAGCTGTGGTCTCTTTCCTAGTTTTAATATGCAATTAAAAGCAGGTTAAAAGTAAAACACAGTGTAAAGAAAACAAATCACAATATGCAAAATAGAAGAAGGCAATAAAGTAATACAAAATACAAGAAAGCAAGTTGTGGCAGAGTCTGGGTGAGCTTTTCCAGTAAAGCTTTGAAATGTTTTATATACAAATATAAGAATACAATAAAGTAATGCAAAATACTAGAAAGCAAAAGCAAACTAACCTTTCTCTCACAGCAAGTTGTGGCAGAGTCTGTGTAAACTTTTCCAGTAAAGCTTTCTCTTACTCCTTTTGAAATACATAACATAATTAGGAAAACTCATCAGTGGTTCATAATCTAAAAAAGTCCTCAAAATTCTGTTTAGTATGACTACCACCACCAAACACAAGAAGAGAAAAATACTGTGTAAAATACAGCAAATATTTTTCAACAGAATAGCTCAAACCATTTGAAAGTATAACGTGCCCTATGGCAGAAAGGCTAATTTTTGGACAGTGTCTAGAAACATATCTACATAGCAGGCAACAGAAAAGAGGTCAGAAGTGACTTGGCCAGGTTGACCATTATCTCCTTAAGAAGGAACAAAGAAGCATTTGGTAGCTTGTAGATACAGAATTAATGTCTGACTTATGCTTTAAAAGCTAGTCATGCTGATTCAAAAATGCATATCTTTTTGTGGTTAAGACAGATACGACCACAGATGCTAGCTCAAAAAGCTATAGGGCAGGGGATCGGATGGACAAAGGAGAGGACATAAAACTGGAAATGTACCACTGAATATAAAAAAATACTATATAGGAGATCCATGTGCAGATGTACCAAGAATAATTTCTTCACTGTTTATTTATTTTTAAATGGATAAGTGAAATAGACCACAAACACCCATTCATAGACACTCCCAACTTACAAAGGTTGTAAGACAAAGCAAAATGCATGCAACAGTGTAATGACTGCAGCAGTAAACTAAATAAGATAGTGTAGTCTTAACACTGTAAAAGCTAGCAATAATTACAACATAAACAGGCAAAGAGGTCAGTAATATACTGAAAAGCTAAGCTGGGAGAAAGTAGGAGAAAGTCAGAGTTGCTTCCATCATGATAAGTAATGATGGCTAAGCAGGCAGCTAGCAAGTAATAAGGCAAAAAGCAGATACAACGTACAGCGATCAGAGGCCATCTGATCTGATGGAGTAATCATTTTGAATTTGAAGAGTGGAAAGGAGGAGGCCACAGGCATGCTTAAGTAACTCCACCACTACAAAAGCATTAGGGTTGCATGAACAAATACTTTGTTATGGATTGGAGATGAGAGGCTAAAATACAGAATTTTCAGATTTCTGTGGCTTGAGTAGAGAAGTCATTGCTACTGCATAACAGGAATGAGCACGTGGAAGAGTCAGAAGGAACAGCGTGCAAAGATCTGTTACAGGGATATAAAGTGAAACCAGGTGTGTGTGCTTCTCATTCAATGGTAATGGTTTAGATGACAAACTCTGTAGAAGTACATGATGCAAATTCTTCAGCAAAAGGAGATATAAGGTGAGGGGAGTTATACCCTTTTGAGCATCATAGCAGTTTATTTTCCTCCAAAATTGTTTTGGGATTATAAATGTTGCGGTTTGTCAGTTACACATACACACTGTTTTCATCCTTGTAAAGGTGCTTTTGCCTGATTTATGTAAGGAGGTGTGAGTATCATGGACTTGTGGTATGTGAGAACATTTCCATGTAGTCCAGACTGGATCTCTTTGTTTAAGAACAGAGTACATCTCAGTAGTCATTTATACTAATAAAGAGATTTATTTTCAGAGTTGTCATATATATGCATAAAAGTGGTTTTGAATACTTAGCAGAATGTCCACTCTACACTATAAGAAGCTGAATGGAGGACATGAAATGCATTGCTCACTCCCACCCTCACAAGTGATACCACTGGGTCCAGGCCTGCTAGTCAAACCTTTATCATCAGTGTCATATGCCATCAACAGTAGCTTCCACTAGATCATGATCTTGTCATTGAGAAATGAACACAGCTTCCAACTTGCTAAACAGGTACTCAGTAGTTTCAGAGCTACTTATCGGGACAGTCACAAAGGAAACACAGGGTAAGCGGCCTCATTTAATCCAGATCAGCAGCACTATACCTTTTGTTTTTACTGTACTGCAAGTCAACATGTGACACAAACTGCAGAGGAGTCAGAATTACAGTATACTGATTTAATTGCTATTTTTTTTTTTACTCCGCACTAAAAACTGATTGTATATGTGGGCATCCAAATGAAATCTCCATACAACTAATATATGACTAATCTACAACAGTTTCACTACTAATATGTTGAGACCCACATATATTTTATTAGTACTGAAGTACTTTTCACATATAATGAGTCTGCTACAAGAATGCACTATTGCTGATGCACTGCTCCTGAGTTAAGCTCCCAGATAAAATAAAATGGCCTTTTACTTAATCATAACTTATGCTCATAGACCATACTGACTGTTAACTGCAAACAGATGAGACAGACTTCATAAACTTCTTAAAATACAAATCATTTGGCTCATGCTGTAGAAATACTGTTCCCTGATTCTAGCTGGTTAAAACGCAAAATCCATGACCGCAACAAAGGCCTCATTCAAGGAAGATGACTTGCGAGTTCCTTCACTGGAAAACTCATTTTGCTGCTATGAATGAGTGCCTGGATGAATGTAACTACAGAGCAGAGGTTTATTCAAAAATGAAGAGGGGTACTGGTGCATTCCTAGACTAGACAGTGTAAGAGACAAAAGCTGGAAAAAACTGTGTCTAAGAAAATAAAATAAAATATCTAATAGGTTCAGACTAGTGATAACACATGGAAAATAAAACAAAAGTAAAATGGACTATGGAGGTATAAAAAACAAGGAGCATACAAGGAGAGGGTCAAGAAAAATTGAGTTATTTGTAAATCTACAACATGGAAGAAAGGCCTTTATCTCATCTTTAGATTTCAACATCATGACCACGAAGAACTAATGACATGCATATTTCCTCCAATGTGTTTATTTTAAAGGGAGGATGTCAGGGGTGTGGCAACCATATCAGCAGTCTCTTACAGTTGAACAAATATTAGCTCTAATTAATATAGTGTCATAGGAATCACAAATTAAAAGCCATGAAGCATAAAATGCTCCATTTCTGGTTTCTATTACATTTTCTGTTGTAAAAGGCATAGTGCACTAAAAATGGAAGAAAGCAATAATGATCCTAAAGTAAAATGAAAGAGGTGTAGGAAAATCACTGCATGTTTTAGGTCTATAACTCTATTAAGTATTGTCTCTGAAGGAGATGAAGAACATCATTTTGCAGACTATACAAGAAAAGCTGGTCAGGAAAAAGCTTTGCAGAGTGTTATTAGCATGCCTGTAATAAGGATACTGCTACCTGTACTAATCTTATCTGGGTCTGGATAAAACTGATCACAACAAAAGATGCAGATCAACAGGTTCAGGTCACCTTCGGGACAGGAATTAAGTTTTTTATAAGGCTACCCATTAACCCTACTGGAAAAGCTGACTAATGTTGTCTTCAGTGATATCCTTATAAATTATCTTGAAATGCTTTTTAATACAGTAGAGAGTCGGTTATCTGAATGCAGCCTTCCAAAGTTTTTGGTAGGAAAAATCATAAAGTCTGAATATGTAAGCATTATACGTATTCATTTGTGCGTGTTTTTTGAGCTTGTAGCCCGCTCACGTGCACAAAATATTCTTTATTGTCCACTGGAATCACTGAATGGTTGAAAAGTGTATCCCCCTGCATTCAGAAAAAAACAATATTTTAGAAGTTTTTTATCTGATTCGATTATATGTTTGAATATCCTAACAGTTTGATTATCCAAACTACTGTAGGTCCCAATTAGTTCAGATAATTGACTCTACTGTATCACTTATGACACAATTTTACATACATTATTAGAAAAGAAAACAAACCAATCTATATTAACATTTTTTCATTTACATATATTATACATTACATATGTTCTATCTTTATAACAACTGCCATTCAGTCTGACATTACATAAATTGCTCAATTCCTACTTTCTCTTTAAGCCTCAATCCCCCTCCCGAACATTATTCTGCATGTATTATTCCAACAAATTCCATTTATTTCTATGTAATTTGCTCCTTCCCTTTTCTAAAGATCCGTCTTCTAGTTCTTTTATCTTTTTTACAGTTCTTAATACTTCAGATACAGCTGGTTAAGATTTTAATTTCCATTTTCTAGTAATTGCTTTTTTCGCAGCCAATAGAATTAAGCTTTATAAGGCATAACTATACCTAGGCAGTCTCAAAAGAATCATTTCCTTATTTACAGCCAATTGCTCCCTCAATATTTTTTACAGAGTACTCTGCAGGGAATTTTTAACATATGCCAACTCACTACACTCTCAGAAAATATGTTTCCAGTTATCTCTTTCTTCCACATCACACCTCTAACATTTGCTATCTCCTTGAGGTAAAATATTTGAAGTCTGCCTGGGATATAAAATACCTATGCAAACACTTCCAAGGAAAAAATCTCAAGATGTTTTTTTAAGCAAGCTGTGGGAGATCAGGTGTAGAGGATTTCTGTAAAATGACAATATGCTTTGTATGGGAATACCATGGGATTCAACCCTACATATTTCTCTTTTTAAGGATTTGCTTTAGTCCGCCAAATCCTGATTGTCTAACATCAAACCTACTGACTTCGCAGTCCAGTAATTCTACTTGGCTACCAGACAACAAAAATGCGAATTTAGCATATTTTAAAGTGTTTTTTTTTTTCTGGAGGGCTGTACCCCTGCACCCACTGATGTACAAACTCCTCCCTCCAAACTCCTAATCTCTAAATATACTATGCTTGAGATCACAATAATTTGGAAAACAGGGAAATGCTTATCCTTCTTTTTCTCCAAGCTGGTTTTACCTTTGAAGTACTATATGTACTTTAGTTATTTATTGAGCATTTGTTGACTGAGAAGAGAATGAGTAGGCAAAAAAAAATCCTTTTAGAGCAGGCCTAGGGAAAACATTATAGAAAGCAGACAGATAAAATGTATGCTCTGTCATACGAGTTAGAGTGGCTGAATACAGCTCAGAGAACATGGTGAAATTAGAGGGATATGGCTTGAAGAAGTAGAAATAAAAGAAATGTGCTAGAGATGCAAAGAGAAGATTGAGTAAATCAACTGAAAAAAAGTCATATTGGTGAGAGACAATTGTAATTTTACAGCTGATAAACTATAATACAGTATTACTGGACATCGGTGCCTAATCTAGAAATGAGTAGGCACATAGCCTGAAATTGTTAAACTATGGTATAATTACAGTTTTGAAATTCTTTACTTTGCTATATTTACACAATGGGGGTGTCGGAGCTGAGGTCTGATACTACTGGAGTACAGGGACACTGCCTACTGCAGAACCATTTTTAAGCTGCTCATTTTTTGATCACTTATATGATGATCCAATAGGGTAGCAGAATACTTTGGTTAGGATACCAGGTGATGGTAAAATTGACATCATCATATCGAAGTAGGCCTCTTCTAATACATTAATTAGCAAATTTAATCCTCCAGAGCAAATCTAGTTAATTAAATATGCAAATTATTTGAAACTGGGCACCATTATTTCATAAAACAAAAAGAAGATAAAGTTAGACTGCAGCTACGAATATCTGTGCTGATGGGCAGTCAGGAATACACTAGTTATTAACATAAAGAAGCCTGCTGGGATGACATTATGACAAACAATAACACTCACGCAAATGTAGGTTTAAAAGGGGAATACATCCAAGACATAAGGACTTGGGTATAAAGATGGACTCTAATCTAAGATTTATAAACATCTTTAGGGCACATCCATTGCTGCTAATATGAAAATTGGAATGCTAAAAACAGATGCCCATCAACAATAGTTCAGCCATTTAATAGCGTTATTAGACAAATTCTTTGGAATATTGTGTTGCACGCATTATTATAGTCTCTATATCAGAAGAACTAGCCTGACAAACTAGAAATAATTCAGAGGAAATGGACAGAATACCTTCATATTTTCTTCAGCACAAAGTATGAAGAGAAGGTGAAGTGGATGACTTAATCTTTCCTTTCACACAGCAGACTAAGAATTCACATGATCAACGTTACAAAAGCTTTGGACAATACTTATCTTTTTGCTTACCTGGGTTTAATTAAATCAGATTCACTTCTGAACTTGAAAGACAATGAATTTAGACTGATGAGGACTATGTGCAGAACAAAGACACTAGATTGGATTACAGAAAATAACTAGTGCATAAACAGAGTTTGCTACCTACTGACTTCAGAGTTGAGGTTTGGACAAGTTAGTGTGCCAGCAACAGTGATAATGAGACACAGCAGAGCTTTTGCTCCCTGTCTGTAATCATCTGTGTTTCCACTGTAGTTGTACTTCAATTCCTAAAGCCAGAATTCTCCTATGAGGGATGCTGTCCTTATACTCACATATAAAAAGCCTCAGTTCTTGTACTATTCCTTAGAAACAGCTTAGCTGTCTAGATGTTTTGTTTCAAAAGTGTGAACCCTACGCTACCAGGTCAGCATGGCAGACACATTTATCTATTTTATTTATTTAAATATGTTTACTATGGTAGAGTGCTAACCCATATGGAACTGTATTTGTTGCCACATACTGGTTTCAGCTAATGCACTATAATTTATCTAATTATAACTAACCTGGAAATAACTCTTACCTACCTTGTACAGACTATAGAGATGCAAATGACTTCTAAGACTATCCCTCATCCATTAAATTTCATGGATCAGAACCTTTTGGGGACAGCCCAAACTTATAAGATAATGGGCGCAAAGCATTTAGGTACTAGGTATATTTATGAAGAAATAAGCTTCCTGTTGCTTCAGAGGGACACTTACTAGTTCAGGCATTCAGGAAGGAACTTTTTCACTTGTTATATCAAGCTGCTACCAGTGCTATCATCTGAATGTATATTAGTGGCATCATTTTATCTCTAGCCACCAATGAGTCTTTAACTGGCATTGGTTATTGCCTTGATTTTTTTTTACTAGCTTTGTGGTCTGTCTGATATGCCCTGTGCATAACTGCCTGCTGCACCTTTTATACTGAATGTTTCTGTCATTCTGCTAATTACATATTTGCATATTTACAGCTATACTTTACACATCTGTTTTATCCTACTAGACATTATTTGGTCTGATTAAGAAAGATTACCATAATGTGTAAATAAGATGTACACATTGTGGTAACCATTTCCAATTCAGAAGCAGCCCTACCACAATACTGCAACATAAGGACATGCAGCACTATGCTGGGCTGTATCTGCAGCTGTGCTAAATGTTAAGGAGGCATTCCATGGGAGACGTGTATGTTAAGTAGCTATGCAATCTCTCTTGCAACTGCTTATGATAAGACATTTATGCAACTGAGTAATTCAGAGAATCACTCTGTTATATAAATTAGCACAGCTACTTGAAGTAATGGACAGGAACAAAATCTCATGTTCATCCAACATGGTACAGGTAAGTACTGAGGAAATTGGGAGACAGGTAATGTTGGTGTGTGTGTGTGTGTGTGTGTGTGTGTGGGGGGTGGTGGTGGTGCATGTGAGTATGTGTGTAAATGTGCGCGTCTGGGAGGTTGCAGTAGGTGAGTCAGTGAGGTGTGTGTGTGTGTGTGTGTGTGTGTGTGTGTGTGTGTGTGTGTGTGTATGTGGGATGCACTGAGAGTGTGTGTGTGTCTGTCAGAGGTTGCAGTAGGTGAGTCAGTGAGGTGTGTGTGTGTGTGTGTGTGTGTGTGTGTCCATGAATATGATCTGTTGGAGAGGAGGCTGTGTGTTTGTGTGTGTCCATGAATACAATCTGGTGTGGAGGAGGCTGTGTGTGTGTGTGTGTGTGTGTGTGTGTGTGTGTGTGTGTGTGTGTGTCCATGAATACAATCTGGTGTGAAGGAGGCTGTGTGTGTGTGTGTGAATGTCTATGAGTACAATCTGGTGTGGAGGAGGCTGTGTGTGTGTGTGTGTGTGTGTGTGTGTGTGTGTGTGTGTGTGTGTGTGTGTGTGTGTGTGTGTGTGTGTGTGCGTGTGTGTGTATGTGTGTGTGTGTATGTGTATGGAAAGAATGTATAAATCTGGGTGTTGTACCTGTGGGGGCTGACATACCTGCACACTCTCTTAGATTAATAAGCAAATTCTGTAACATCGTTGGGGGAAACACAAATCACTGGGGAAAAATCAGGCAAATCATGCTGTAATGGCACTTAGGGTCAGGGGAAAGACCAGTCATGAGGGAGAACACTTTAATGGCACTTGTGGGTACCACTAGATACCAGGGCTTACATTTTCTTCTTGTTCTTAAGGGCAGTTACACATAATGTGGGTCAGGAAAACACTATGTGTTTACCTGTGTATACCATTAGATCATTTTATCTTGACAACTCTTTAGGGTGGGGGAACCAGCAGACATCAGGGAAACTCTATGTAGCGTGCCTTAGAGGCACTTAAAAATGTGGCTGGGGATACTATAAAAAGTGGGCCTTAAAGGTACTAAAATTGCTCTAACTCTTTACCTTCCCTCCTTGAGGATAAGTCCTCTGCGCCATTGCTAGACACCAGGAACTTAATGGAAATAAGAAGTAACATTTAGAAAAAATGTAGAAAGGAGGGAGGAAAAAGGCTTGGACCCTTCACCCTCATCACTGGAAATATCAACTTTAACCTGCAAGGGTTTTTTTTACCATATAATGAGGATCTTGGGCATTATCCAATACCTGCAACAGTTTGTGAGTTATAAAAGAGAGGGACAGAACACATATAAGCATACCTCTCAATCTTGTAGCAAAAATCTAGACAAAGCCAAAACTCATGGTGGGACAAAGAGACTATCAGGAATGGATTTTAATTACTCCACTTATAAATTTATAAGTCACTAGAATAACAGCTTTTATAATGGCACGAATTTACTGAAGGGTATGGAAAGTGAAACTGTAAATCTGGCATTAATGACTGACTGTAATCATCCATGATTTATATAGGCAGGAAAAAAAGGAAGCATTAGGGATGCTCTGACAACACAGGGACAATGTGGGTTTGTGTGTTTTACTGTGTGTATGAGAGTGAATGGGGGTGACTGTGTCAATGGGATACATGGGCTAACTACTGCAGCAAAGTACTGATGGGCATTTGCAGTAGTTAACAGTTATTCAGTCACACAAATTAGCCGATAAGGTATTTCTTCATTGCAGCTAACATGCCTGAATCCAAAATGTCAACACTGTAAACAGCCCCTATTTACTGTATCTCCTACTGTGCATGGTGGGGATATTTCTGCATCCTTGGGTAGATTTAACCTACAGATCTCACTCTCATTGCTTGTTTGTAACTTTCTAATGCACGTCAGATTTGTATAATTATCAGAGCTATTTGCTATGATTCTGTTTTGGGACTCTTTCTTTCTGCTGATGTCAGGCTCCCTGGCACTCCTACAGAGATTTTCAGTAGCATTTTATTAAATCAGTTGTCTTTCTCATGTATCACCTACATATATGGTGTGAGAGATGGGTAACAATGTAGTTACCTTTGACAGATGAAGGACTTTTCTTTTGTATGCCTTTTACTTCCGCCGAGCTAGATAAGTACTAAATGAAGAGAATATACACAGCCATACATAAATGTGTGAGTACACAATTATTACTGCTTACAGTAATTTCCTGATTTATATTAAGGGTTGGCACAGCAGGGACAGAAACTAGTCATTTCACTGTAGACAAGAATGTTGTCCACTGGTTGCTTGATCCTTCTTTTAGTGGGCTAGTTCTGGTGCTTAGATAATTCATCAGTGGTGCAAGCACATACCTTCTCTCAGTGCAGCAAACCAGTTTCCAATGCCTATGACATGCGATACACATTTAATAATTAACAACTGTGGTTCTAAGCTCTTTCATGGTTTTCTAGGAAAAATGGGCACCTTGGCTAGCCCGGGTATACTGCAGAGTCAATAAAGACACAAATAAAACATATTTCCAGGACTATAAGTGTATTCCACATGTTTAGCCTAGCTGATTCAAAACTTTTTTTTCTTGCATTAGCTGCTTTTAGTAATACATTTAATTGCTTACCACTATCATGTTTAAGTTTCTCATCCCTCAACATTATAAATCCATCTCCTCCTTGGGCAATGTAAGAAGACAGAATAACTTTGTAAACTTTCTCCTCTTCCACTGGCATGTATGTTGGCACACGACATTCATTGCAAAGGATCTCTAAGTTGACAACTCGCTTTCCAGGTTCCTTCTTAACGTCATAAACCACATGAACACCTAGACAAAGAGTCATTAAAAGATATTATTATTAGTATCGACCAGTAATACTAAATTCTAGTGAAACAGGACCAGTGTTTGCAGATTTATGTAAGGTTAATCTGGAATTCAACTGGGATGCCAATACTGTCTAATTTGTAATTTACTTAAAATGAAATGTACATCCTTTTCGATTTTCTTTGCTGTAGGATCCTGTCAGGATGAAGGTGAATGTTGTGTGAGATTGTATCAAATGTCTTGTGCAAATCTAGGCATAACTCCAAAACAACAACTCATAAACACTATAGAATCTTACTGTACTAAGAATTTAAAATTAGTCATGTATTTTTATGTAGTTGTTATTTTGATAAAAATAAAGTGTTGCTTGTTATTAGGAGGAGTGCAGTTTTGTTTTGGCAGAATAATTCTCTCTCTCTCACTCTCTCTCTATATATATATATATATATATATATATATATATATATAGTGTGTGTGTATACATATCTATATACACACACACACACACACACACACATGAACAAGCACAGGAATCTGTCTAGTTCTAACCTCACAGCCATGAGTGTTGAGGAAAAAATAAAAAACAGAAAAACTAGTGGTCTTAAAACTTCGTTGATGAGCTCAGTCACAGTAATTTCCAAAAATCATGAAAAACAGGTAGTGTTCCAAAGCAACAAGCCTTTATTCATCAGAGACAAGCGATCCTCAGTAACAAAAAATCAGAAATATTTTAACAATATTAAACCTATCAGCTTTTATATGATTAGAAGTAGGTATGGAAAATATATGTACTGTTTAATTTTAAACCAGCCTATTCATGGCAAACAATATAAAGGGGGCTATAAAACTGCATTTTAGAACAGCAAGTACCCAACCCCACACAGTACTACTGATTAGATCAAACTAAATCCTAGTTAAGGAAAACACTGACTAACTTGCAGCCCCAATTCCAAGATCAGGTATTAAGAAAAGCATAACATATACACAACAAGAGTTTTAACTAAAATCGCTTTTGGCTAACTAATGCAATAAAGCCTTCATTAGGTCTGTGACATATACTAAAATCAAGAAGAACACACAGCTATCTAACCATAAACATAATCAAACAAGAATACTATAAATATAAAAATACATATGTCTAATAATACCTAGTAAATATCCATCCATATGTATTAGTGTGCATAAAAAGCTAAGTTATTAACAGCTCAGATTGGAGCAGATTTCAGTGGACATGTTGGTGAAGGGAACAGAGGGGATAAGGAAGTGATGGGTAGGTATGGTGTTAAGCAAAGGAATGCAGAAGGTTAGATGGTAGTGGGTTTTGTGAAAAGGATGGACATGGCTGTGGTGAATATGTATTTTAACAAGAGGGAGGAGCATAGGGTGACATACAAGAGTGGAGGAAGATGCACACAGGTGGATTATATCTTATGTAGAAGGGCCAGTCTGAAGAAGATTGGAGACTGTAAAGTGGTGGCAGGGGAAATTGTTGTAAGGCAGCATAGGATGGTGGTTTGTAGGATGACACTGGTGATCAAGAAGAGGAGGAGGAGTGTGAGGGCAGCACCAAGGATCAAATGGTGGAAATTGAAAAAGGGTAACTGTAAGGTGGAGTTCAGGGAAGAGTTAAGACCGGCACTGGGTGGCAGTGAAGAGTTACTGAATAGCTGGGTAACTACAGCACAGGTAGTAAGGGAGATGGCTAGAAAGGTGCTTGGTGTGACATCTGGAAAGAGGAAGAAGGACAAGGAGACCTGGTGGTGGAATGAAGACGTACAGGAAAGTATACAGAGAAAGAGTTTGGTGAAGAAGAAGTGGGATTGTCAGAGAGATGAAGAAAGTAGACAAGAGTATAAGGAGATGAGGTGCATGGCAAAGAGAGAGGTGGCGAAGGCTAAGGATAAGGCGTATGAAGAGTTGTATGAAAGGTTGGACACTAAGGAGGGAGAAAAGGACCTGTACCGATTGGATAGACAGAGGGACCGAGCTAGTAAAGATGTGCAGCAGGTAAGGGTGATAAAGGATAATGAGGGAAACATACTCTCAAGTGAGGAGAGTGTGTTGAGCAGATGGAAATAATACTTTGAGGGGCTGATGAATGAAGAGAATGAGAGAGAGAGAAGGTTGGATGATGTGCGGATAGTGAATCATGAAGTGCAGTGGATTAGCAAGGAGGAAGTAAGGATAGCTATGAAGAAGATGAAGAATGGAAAGGCTGTTGGCCCAGATGACATACCTGTGGAAGCATGGAGGTGTTTAGGTGAAATGGCAGTGGAGTTTTTAACTAGATTGTTTAATGAAATCTTGGAAAGGATGCCTGAGGAATGGAGAAAAAGTGTTTTGGTACCAATTTTTAAGAATAAGGGTGATGTGCAGAGCTGTAGTAACTACAGAGCGATTAAATTGATCAGTCACAGCATGAAATTATGGGAAAGAGTAGTGGAAGCTAGGTTAAGAAGGGAGGTGATGATTAGTGATCAGCAGTATGGTTTCATGCCAGGAAAGAGTACTGCAGATGTGATGTTTGCTCTGAGAGTGTTGATGGAGAAGTACAGAGAAGGTCAGAAGGAGTTGCATTGTGTCTTTGTGGACTTAGAGAAAGCATATGACAGGGTGCCTAGAGAGGAGTTGTGGTATTGTATGAGGAAGTCAGGAGTGTCAGAGAAGTATGTAAGAGTGGTACAGGATATGTATGAGGGTAGTGTGACAGCGGTGAGGTCTGCAGTGGGAGTGACGGATGTGTTTAAGGTTGAGGTGGGATTACATCAAGGATCAACTCTGAACCCTTTCTTATTTGCAATGGTGATGGACAGGTTGACAGACGAGATCAGCCAGGAGTTCCCATGGACTATGATGTTTGCAGATAACATTGTGATCTGTAGTGAGAGTAGGGAACAGGTGGAGGAGACCCTGGAGAGGTGGAGATATGCTCTAGAGAGAAGAGGAATAAAGGTCGCAGGACTACAACAGAATGTGTGTGTGTGAATGAGAGGGAGGATAGAGGAATGGTGAGGATGCAGGGAGTAGAGGTGGCGAAGGTGGATGACTTTAAATACTTGGGATCAACAGTTCAGAGTAATGATGAGTATGGAAGAGAGGTGAAGAAGAGACTACAGGCAGGATGGAGTGGGTGGAGAAGAGTGTCAGGAGTGATTTGTGACAGACGAGTACCAGTAAAAGTGAAAGGGAAGGTCTACAAGAGGGTAGTGAGACCAGCTATGTTATATGGGTTGGAGACACTGGCATTGACAAAAAGGCAGGAGTCAGAGCTGGACGTGGCAGAGTTAAAGATGTTAAGATTTGCACTAGGTATGATGAGGGTAGACAGGATTAGGGATAAGTATATTAGAGGGTCAGCCCAGGTTGGAAGGTTTGGAGACAAAGCCAGAGAGGCAAGATTATGTTGGTTTGGACATGTGCTGAGGAGGGATGCTGAGTATATTGGGAAAAAGATGCTAAGGATGAAGCTGGCAGGTAACAGGAAAAGAGGAAGGCCTAAGATAAGGTTAATGGATGTGGTGAGAGAGGACATGCAGGTGGTTGGTGTAACAAAGCAAGATGCAGAGGACAGGAAGAAATGGAAACAGATGATCCGCTGTGGCGACCCCTAATGGGAGCAACCGAAAGAAGATGATTTACAGCTCAGAAAAAAAAGTCACGACAGTTTTCATGTTTACATCTCCAAAAACATGTTTATACAATGAAAACTAGTAGAAAAACCACACACAAAAAAAAAATACAGAAAACAGTGGATGAAACTGGTAATGTATAAATGTGTGCAGGTATGTGCATGAGCATCCACCAATATAGTAAATGGGGGGATTATACTAATACTACACGGTAATAGCGGCATGAAAAAAAACACAGTGTGATGCAATAAATCTAATCAGAACAGAATTGAGGTTAAAGTAACTAAACATATGTGTATTTATACACATAATTTTTATTATTATTTGGTATATTTTACTGCATAAAAATATTCCTCAAAAAATTCCCTAAAAATCTTTGCAGATTGTGTGGCAGCATATATAAGTTCAACACACTCTTAATACAGCAATAATAGTTAAGTCCTGGTTTTCTGAATGCATTTAATTTCAACTGCCAGCATGGTTCTTTTTTCTCCAACACACCATTGATGTCCTGTTCAAGCTCATCCATCTCCACACAGTCCAGAATGATAAATTTAAAACCAGAATGTCTGGGGTGTTCTAATAAGTGTATGGATAAGGCATTCATCTGGCATTTATGTCTGATGTCAGAAAGATGATCTGAAATCCTTGTTTTCAGTTTATTCATAGTCTTACCCACATAAAATGCAGGGCAGTCATTACATATGGCCCTATATACTGTACAACTTTTTCAATATTACCTGATAAATATTTCACATATTTTTAATATAGGGGCACTCAAATGTGTCGCACTCCATGTATTCAAAGAAAGTGCAGTTAGGTGACCTACAGAGTTTAGTGCTCATGTCACCCTTATTTTTCTTTTTTTTTTCACATAGCTACATATACTTCTGCTCTTTTTACATACAAAAGTAGGGTGATCGCCTAAAACCCTTACAAGCTGCTGAATGTCAGTGAGGATGGCCCAGTTCTCCTTAATAATTGCTTTAATTGTATTGAAATCCCAGGTGTAAGTTAGAATGTAACTGTCCTCATTACATAATTCTAAAAAAAGGCCTATTCCACATTAGGGTCATTGTTAGTTTTAGAATCTCTAATGGGATCCAGGATCATGTGCAACTTGTTTGATTTATATCCTCTGGTTAAGAAATAATTTTTAAGGCCATTCATATTTTGGAGAAAAGGGAACAAATCTGTGGTAATGCGTGCTAATCTGTAGCCTTGTGATTTTATTACATTGTGCTTAGTTTTTACCGGATGCATTCTACTTCTGTGAAGTAAATAGTTCACTCTTGTTGGTTTCCTTTATAAGTTACTAATTAATTTTCCTCTGTCGTTATCAATAATGACAGTCATATCAAGGAACTGCACTGACTCCGAGCTGATGGAAGTGGTAAATTTCTGGAAGGCGGTGGAGTTATTGATGTAATGGATAAACTCAGTGAGTTTAGATTTCTCAACTTGCCAGCCTATGAATACATCGTCAATAAAGTGAAGGTGGCTGGGCATAAAATTCTGGTATTCACTTTGCAGTACAAACTCCTCCTCCCACTTGCCTAAGGCTACATTGGCCAGCTTAGGGGTCACAGTCGCACCCATGGCTATCTCCCCCATCTGTTTGTAAGTCTGCCATAGAAACTGAAAAATGGTATCTTGACACCAAGTTTTTTAGCTTCCCCAAGCATTTAGTTTGCCCTTGTGTAGCATTGTTATTTCTACTATAAGCCTCTGTAGCTGCTTCAGTACAGTACATGTGTGGTAACAGTGTATAGGGCTTCAACGTCAATAGTTACCAAAATGCTTTGTTCATTCACATACACATGTTTTACTTTTTTTAAAAAACAAGTCACTCAAGATGAGTTCTTTTCAGCAAGAGGCTGAAGAATAAATATGGAGCCTCTGCATGCAATATCAAGTCTGTAAGAAGGATCTTCCCTATTCTTATGTGTTTGGGAATGCTGAAAAAACAAGGTCATTTAGGGTGAGTCGTGCTCAAATACTCAAACAAGTTTTCATTAATATGTTCTTCATTAAGCATTGTGGTTAGCTTATCTTTCCATTCTATATATGCAGTTTTAAACTCCTCAAAAAAGAAGTTATGTACTCACCATAATATCTCGTCTTTATTCTCACTGATGGGTTCGGAGCCGATGCTCGGCTCCGACAGGGCCTATAGCAAAAGCTCAAGGTTTGCCAGTAGCTCGAGACCAAGCCCCTTATCCCACAATGCACTGCTGGAATTACCTCAGATCTTGTTTGCTGCGAGTATATATACCTTTTTTTTTCTTTTTCTACAAGGAAGTACTTCCCAAAGGGGAAGAAGAAGTATTGAATAACCAGGATGGTACTAGCCTCTAAGTCAACTGTCAGCCAGGAGGGGGAAGGAGGGAGGGACGTGAGAATAAAGGCAAGATAAACAACTCACATGGAATGTTATGGTGAGTACATAGCTTCTTTATGTGAAGTTGTTAAATCTCGCCGTTTATTCTCACTGATGGGTAGCGTCCCTAGCACCCTCAATCTTGGGTGGCTCATGGAAGTACGTTTTTCAGTACCGTGGAACCAAAGGAAGACCTGTCCCTGGAAGTCTTATCTACTTTGTAATGCGTGATAAAAGTATGAGGCTTAGACCAAGTGGCTGCAGCACAAATATTGTCAAGGGGCAATTTAGCTTGAAAGGCAGAAGACGTAGAAACGGCTCTGGTAGAATGAGCCTTAGGTCTGTGTGTCAATGGCATGTTTGCATTCGCATAAACAAAGGATATACATTCTGATAACCATTTAGATTGGGTTGTTTTAGCCACTGGATTACCTTTACTGGCCTTCGAAAAGGATACAAAAAGTTGATCTGATTTTCTAATATCCTTAGTTCTATCAAGATAAAATCTGAGCTGTCAGTGTACATCAAGTTTATGCAGCATGTATTCCAATTTGTTAGAGTGGTTGGGAAAAAAAGACTGGCAACTCAATGACCTGATTGATATTGGATTCAGAACAGACTTTAGGCAAAAAGGAGGGGTTTGTTCTGAGAGATACTCTATCAGCATGGAAAATCATGTAAGGAGGTCTGATAGATAATGCTTGAAGTTCTGACACCCTGCTGGCAGAAGTAATGGCTACTAGAAATATAGTCTTCCAGGACAAATATCTGAGATCACAAGAAGACGCTGGTTTGAAGGGGGGGGGCGGATTATTTGAGACAGCATAAAATTCAAATTCCAGGGAGAATAAGGGATTTTGACAGGAGGTCTCATGTGAAAAACACCTTTAAGAAAAGCCTTAGATAACTTATGGCCCATAACGTTCAATCCATCGAATTCAAGGTGGAAATATGATATGGCGGCTAACTGGACTTGGACTGTGGCAGCTGCTGCTCCTTCCTTAAAAATCTTTGTCAGAAATTCTAAAATGGATGATAGAGGAGCTCGGAAAGGGTCGATTTTCTGTATAGTGGCCCAAATTGAGAACCTGTTCCACTTAATGCGGTATAGTTTCCTGGTGGATGGCCTGTGAGAAGACAAAAGGATTTGTCTTGTATCATCTGAGAGTGAATGAAGCCTGGCAATTAGGGGAAGTGGATTAGCCAAGCAGAGCTTTAGGGACTGCAATGAAGGATGGGGATCCCCTGACAGGTGTGTCAGAAGGTCCGGAACTGGGTCCATGATCCTCCAGCAGATGATGGTGAAGGAAGGGGAACCAAATCTGTCAAGGCCAGTAGGGGGCTATGAGGATAACTGTCCTTCCCAGTGATTTTGCTTTCTGTAAAACCTTGGGTATCAATGGGATAGGTGGGAATGCATACAGGAGACCCGGAGGCCAATCATGTACAAGTGCATCTCTCGGGGAATGTCCTGGAGGTGGTATTAGGGCAAAGTAGCTTCTGCATTTGGTATTGATGTGACTAGCAAAGAGGTTGCAGCAAGGCTGGCCCCATTTGCAGAAAATCAAATCCGCAACTCTTTGGTTGAGAGACCACTCATGAGGCAACAGTATTGCCCTGCTCAGCTTGTCCGCTATTACATTGGATTTCCCCGGGATGTGTGTTGCTATCAGAAAGTGGTGGGATGACACAGCCCATTGCCATACCCTGAGGACTTCTCGACAAAGGGGGTAAAGACTTGGTTCTGCCTTGCTTGTTCAAGTACCAGACCACTGTCATGTTGTACGTCTGAATTGCAATTGTCCCTAGAGGAAGAGAGTTCTGAAAGTACTGCAACGCCAGAAGTACCGCTCTCAACTCCAGAACATTGATATGCAGATGTGAATCTTGATCCGTCCATGTGCCTTGGGCAGTCTTTCCCTGAAAATGCCCCTCCACCCTATCAGGGAAGCGTCCGTGGTCACAGTGGCTACTGGGGGGGGGGGGAGAACAAAGGGTCTTCCGATTGTGACATGAAGAGACGTCAACCACCACCGAAGGTCTCTCTTGCAAGAATCTGTGATGAGAATCATGTGGTGCATTGGTAGCTTTTGGTAAGACCAATGAGCGAAGAGGAGCCATTGAAGGATTCGCATATGCATCCTTGCAAGTGGTACAGCCAGGATTGCTGCCACCATCAAACCTAGCACCTTCAAGACCTCTGCTGTTGTAGCTTTGTTCTTTGACACCAGTGAGTTGACGTGTTGGCGAAGAAGTGAGACTCTTTTGATTGGAAGACGTAGAGTGGTGGTTGAGGTATCTAACTCTGCTCCTATAAAAACTGTATGCTGCGATGGCGATAAGGCAGACTTTTCGAAGTTGATTGTAATGCCTAATTGATGGCAGTGTCAGAGTATATTGTGTTGCCTGAGTCAATTGATGCCTGGTGGTAGCGGTGAGGAGCCAATCATCTAGGTATGGAAACACCTAGAATCCTAGACGCCTCAGGTGAGCCATGACCACTACACCATGCATTTGGTGAACACTCTGGGGGATGTGGTGAGACCAAAGGGCAGGGCTTGAAACTGGTAATGATTGGCTCCCAGCCAGAAACGCAGGTGATCCCTGGAGTGTCTGTTCATCTTTATGTGATAGTACGCATCCTTGAGATCTATGGAGCACATCCAATCGCCTTTCCCTAGGAAGGGAAGAATGGACTGAAGCGCGACAATTCGGAACTTCTCTTTCTTTACAAATTGGTTGAGTCTGCTGAGGTCCAAGATAGGTCTCCAGTCCCCTGTTTTCTTTGGTACCAAAAAGAATCTTGAGTAAGTTCCGAATCCAACTTGGTCTACTGGGACTGGTTGGATGACTCTTTTTTTTCTAGCAATTTTTGGACCTCTACGATTGCTTGTTCCCTGAGACTGGGTGGAACATCTGGGATTCTGTTTACAGGAGTGGGAGGGGAAGAGAATGGTATGAAATATCCTCTGGAAATTATGCTTTGTACCCATGTATCTGACGTTATGTTTAGCCACACTTCTGGGTACAAAGATAAGCAATCCCTGACTGCCTCCAGAGCCAAACAGCTGGGCCTCCTTTCAGAAGCACTGGTAGGGCTGACCAGAGAACTGGCCTCTGTCACCCTGTTGCTGCAGACCCCCTCTGCCGCATGGGCTGTGCCTTCTGTTATAACCTCCTCCTCTGCCTCTAGAGGGGGTTTCTCCACGTGTGTCCTGAAGGGCTCCCTGTGCTTTTCAGAACCACATTTTTCTGTCCTTAGGGCCCTTGGGATAGGGCTAAGTAGGAGTAGAAAAACGAACTCCAATGGCAGATAGGGTCTTGCCTTCCTGCTTACACCTGGTCAAAGTTTCCTCTACTTTAGGCCCAAACAGTGATGAGCCATCAAATGGGGTGTTGATAAAGGAAGACTTAAAGGGCTCTGCAAAGAAGGAGATACGCATCTAGGCTTGTCTCTGCAAAGCAATGCCTGAACTAGCGGCTGTACTCGAACCATCAGCTGCATAAGATATGAGACGCATGGATGAGTTCACAACTGAGTTTAGGGTAGCGAGCTGTGTGTTGACTTTGTCGGCAACCCCTGCAGCTACCGTACCCTGGAGAGCATCTCCTAGTTCTTTCAGGAGATCTCTTTGTAGTTTTGTGAAATGGGTCAAATAGTTCAGCGATCGCAGAGAAAAAGTCGCTGAACTAAACATGCATTTCCTATATCTATCCATGATCCTAGAATCTCTGTTAGGAGGATGGATAGATGTGGATGTTTCAGACACTTCCTTTTTGGTGGCTGCAGCTACCACCATGGCATCAACAGGCACTCCTTTGGTCAAAAAGGCTTTGTCCACTGGGGCAGAGATGAAATTATTCGGCTTCTGAGGGACAGGTTCCATGGCCTCCAGTGACTCCCACGCCTTAAGAGAGATCAGCTCCATGAGCTCATCGTAAGGCGGAGACACCCAAGAAGTCGAAGGTTGAGAACCAAAAGCCTTCAAGAGCACGGACTCATCCTCAGTAGGGGTTTTGGACTGCCAATCGCCTCACTGACTCAGGATCTCTAATATCTCCGCAAAGGAGATATCCATGGAGGAGGATCGAGGGGACCCTTCTGACTCATCCAAGTCAGTGTTGGATGTCAAAGACTCCTGTGGGGAGTCCAAGTGCCTCCCTCTTGCACAGTCTCTTCCTGGGTACCTTCTCAGTGGGGAGATCTGGGGAGGTCTCCGAAGAACAGGGAGCGCCCTGTGGGGCTACTTGAGGCTCAGGGTCTCTACGCTTAGGGGGACCGGTAGATGTAAAAGCGGACACAGGTGTTTGAGGGGAGAAGGAAGCCCAAACTGAGGCCGATGATGTCTTAGGAGACAGGACTCTCCTCATTGCATCGAAAGCACCATGGCTCCGATGAGAAGGGGTAGACGGATCTGGAGGAACCATCTGATCCTCCTGCACCAAAACCATGGGCTCCGAGCCCGAGGTAGGAGCCGAGCTCATCTGAGCCGAAGCCCTGAGAGGAAGAGTCGGCACCGACAAATCGGTCCGACTATCCTCCCCGGACCCGACAGGAGAGTGTCGGCTCCTAGCGTCCTCGGTGAGCACTGAGGACGTCTGAGTAGATGGAACCGATAACACCGGTGTGGGTCTCGGTTTGATAACTATCAGTTTGGGCTCCTTCAGCTCCAAGAGTCCAGTATGGCTCGGAGGAGGAGTAGTCAAGTCCGGTTCAATAGTCTTCGGCTCCGACGAAAGGGTGGGGGCCGACAATAATTTAGGAAGTCCTGGTGCCCATAGAAGCTTCTGCACTAGGCGATCCATATCCATATCTGAGAGGCTGACCGAAGACTTCAAGGAATGCACCGAAGGTGCTGACTGGAGCAGAGGAGATAAGGGAACCTCAGAGACCGGCTCCAAGACTGGGAGCTGGCTCCGAACCAAAGGGACACTCGGTTCTGAGGACTGTGGAACCGATGACCCTGTACCCTCTATTCTTTTTGCCTTCTTAGTAACTTTAGAATCTCCAGAAGATTTAGATGATTTTTGAAGAAGTGCTAGCACCTTCCTGGCTACCCAGTGCCTCAGAGAAAGTATGCTGCAGCAACCCCCTATCAGTAAGTTTTCTCCTTCTCTCTAAGAGCACCCTAGAGGAAAAAGAGTGGCAAATACTGCAAGAGTCTTGGAGGTGTTTAGCCCCCAGACAGTAAGCACATTGGACATGCCCGTCAGTGACGGACATTTTCTGTCCACAATCTGGACATTTCTTAAACCCTGATTTGGGATGAGACTTTTCCCTCTCATCCGACATGTTCAAAGTTTGAAACAGGCACACCACAGAATTAACTTATAGAAGTTAAATACAGGGCTAACTAGGCCCACACTAAAAAAATACTAATAACAAGAAGAGTTTGTTAAATCTAAATAGGGCTAACAAAAGGGCCAACACTCTAAGAAACTAAGCCAACACAGGGCACTACCAACTACAATCTAACCTACGTATAACTACAATATTTTAACTTGAAACGTACACACACTAGATAGAGAATAATATATATCAAAAAGAAGGAGAAAGACATTTTTAAACTTGTGATTTAAGCAATATATGGTCCGAGCTGACTGGATCACCGAGATCTCTTGCCGCGGCAAACTAGATCTGAGGTAATTCCAACAGTGCATTGTGGGATAAGTGCTTGGTCTCGAGCTACTTGCAAACCTTGAGCTTTTGCTATAGGTCGGAACCCATCAGTGAGAATAAACGGCGAGATTTAACAACTTCTCATGTAGTGTTTAGAATAAAATTCATGTGTGTTCAGCATATTCTCTACTTTGTTTATATAACTGTCAGTATCTGTAACAAGTATGCCCCCACTCTTTGTCAGCCTTCAAAACATGTCTAGTTCTATCATTGCTTAAATTCTTAATGTGTTAATATCTCATCCTTTGAAATGTTATAAAACTTACATTTTGGTGGTTTTTTAGAGCCTTTCTTATGTCGAGCTCGCATTTTGTCTTGAAGGCTGCAAGTGTGGGATTTAGTGGGGGACAAAATCTACTGTGTCTTTTAATTATTTCTTTGATGGGTTTATCTTCCTCCATGTTTGTCTCATGAAAGAAAAGTTTCAAATTCAACTTCCTCACATACAATTTTAAATCAATTATGGTCTGTGTTTCATAGCTCCTTCCCTGAGGTATGAATGTAAGTCCTCTATTAAGCACTTTTTCTTCAAGTGCTGTCAGTGGTTTCTTTGAATGATTCCAGATCTTGGGGGCTAATTCCATCTGCAGGCTTGTGGCCCTAATGGGTAGAAGTTGTTGTTCACCAGGTACTTCTACTCTCTCACCCCTGTCCACTGCTTCCTCTTCCAGTTGTTCTAGTCCTCCCTCCTTGGGTTCAAATGGTAGTTTGTGTCTTGTCTCTGGAACCTTAGTGGCTGTATCTCTGGTTATAGCTGTAATTGTTGCGATGATAATTCCTGCTCATGTGTACTGGGTTCTGGTGATGTCAGCCCTGGGAGTTGTACTGTGGCTGGGTAGGATATATTATAAAAAAAATAAAAACAGAAATATCTTTTTTTTTTTACATTTTTGAAGGTGTGAAAGCACCCTTGTACCCCCCATACCCCCTGCTAATTAAATATACCAACTCCAAGATATTGTTTTCCCCACCCTTCCTATGGCAAAGTCTCAGTAGCACATAATTTTCTTTTGTATAATTACTTGAAGGATTTTTCAAATCTACATTAAAATAGTTCAGTTTTTGAGGTGTGTCTTATATACCTTAAAGCACAGATCTGTGAGTGATATTTCTTCAGAACCCATGATAATACAGTTAAGAATTCATTACCGACTCCACATAAAATACCTGCCAGACATCTAAAAAGAACCTAAACAACAAATGTTGCTACTTCAAAAGAAGAAAAAATCAGGAGCATTAATTCTAAGGTAGAAGCTGCAGAAATAATATTCTTTGCTCTCTTCCCGCTTCACCTGCTCTTAATGTTTTGTCTGAGGCTGTTCAATAAATATTTTAGTACTCAAAACTAAAAGAAAATATAATAATTGATTATTCACTTTTTTGCAAACAGAGCAAACACAGGCTCCTAGCTTCCAACAGTCCTATATGTTAATCTAATTGGCTTCAACGTTATGGTTACTGTTCTTTATACTTTTAAAAATAAAAATTGTTATTTATGAACAGGGTTCAAAAACTGACTATGCCAGGACTTCTCTGTGGAAATAAAGACAAAAAGACAATCCTTTTCAAAACATGTTGAATTTCTGTTGAAAAAATGCCATCACATTTCAGGTGAGACATCCTGTTCTAATTTTTTTTCAGCAGATGGATTTAAATTTATGACTTCATTCTCCGATTATTTGCCTAATCCAATTTATGGCTATTAAAGAGCAGAGCTAATCCTGGCACTCCATGGGGCACAAGGTAAAGAAACTAACCCTGGATGGAGCACCAGACCACCACAGTGGATGAGGCTAAAAATACCGTTCAAAATTCAGATGACTTTACAGTCACATTTAATAAACTATTTTCTGATTTCATGCTATGACTTTCTTACATTTTTCCTAAACAACTTTCGGTGCTATGCTTATGAATGAACAGCTTGTACTGTGGTAGTCTTAGATATATTTTAAGTGATTAGCTTATATCACAAGTGTTGCTCTAAGTATATACAGTATGTGTATACATAATAGTGCTACTTTGTATTTTAGTTTATTTCATATTTATACCTTTTGTACTGTTCTTTACCTGCGGTGGTGGTGCTGCGGTAGCATTGTCACCTCACAGTAAGACGTCCTGTTCGATTCTCAGCTAAAGCGTCTTCTGTGTGGAGACATGCGTGAATGGGCGCACCTTCGTTGAAGGTTGTGCGTCAGGGCTGGCAACTCGGTACGTAAAAATCTACTGCCAATCATTAGCGGACCGGAGTTCCCTAACCGGGAAAAGCTGAAAGATACAACAACAACCTTTTGTACTGTTCTTTACTTAGAGACTACTACAGTCTGCCTTGTACAAGTAATAGTGTTGTTTGCCACAATAAAAGATATTCATTTAGGAAGAGACAATCATTTGTAACCTGTCTCTATTATTCTTGCCTTATCTTCTTTTATAACCTTGGTGAATATTGGTTTTAGTTGGTAGTTGGGTGCAATTGTTTTTTTCTTTTCTCCAAAGTACCAGACAGATTGATTCCCTACTTGCACCTAGTCAGCTCATTCATAATGTGGAGAGGAGGCAAGGCATCCCTGGGCTAAGCGAGAACCTATAGTCCATTTGTTTCTACCCAGGTAGCCTAACTGGCCCATTCTTTTACCAACGTTAAGAGGTGGGTGTACCCCCCTCCCCCACTGTGGTGGCTTTCTGAACTCTGCTGCAGGCCACAGGGAGCTTGCATCTGCATGCTCACTTGGATGCTTGTGTATGCAAGATGGCAACTCATCTTCATAGGTTTATACTCCATGTTGCAACATCTAGTACTCACACTAGGTATCACTTAAATGGCAAGCTACAGTTGCTTCCCTTCCTCCAAGATGGACAAACCAGTAATAGCCAGTCATTGCCATTCTCTGAAGCCAGCTCCATAAGTCAGCTGTGCCACTAATTGAACTCAGTTTGCCTGGCCATAGTAAGGGCCTTATATTTCTATGCTAATGTTGCTGGCTGAGGATGCAAATTGTCTTGAATGCCCTATTTCATGCTTCTGTTATTTTATTGTATTTGTAATTTTATTATTCATGTTCAATGTGTAAGGCAACATTTTACAAGTTCCCATGTGTTGGTGTGGTATTCCACTTGTTTGTGATGGTTAATGGTGTAGTTGCTTTTCCTTAAGAAATATTATGCTGCTAATTCCATTTTCTGCACGGCTGCTATGGCTACCCTGCACTCACTGAACAGATATGTTGGCCCTAGCTTCCATTTCTGCCTCTGCTAAGGTGTAGGTTACTCTGACAAACTGGGAGATTGATTTTTTTTCTCAGTTACTGGTGCAGTTAGGTTTTTCTATTCACTATATATAAATTCGTCTGCAATATCAAAAGAATGGTTTGGGGGGACAAATATATCTTGCACAGGATACGCTGCTCTAAACAGACATTCCCCATTCTTGTTAAACAAAGATCACCCCTGTCAATATTCAAGCACAACTAAGATCTATGGATGAGTTTTAGAATATTTTACCCAAGAACTGCCCCATGTACTACTAATGGACAGAAGCAGCTCCTAAATGCTGGTCCCATGCACAGGCCCCTTCAAATTATCTATGGCATGATCCCAATTGTTATCAATAGAGGTAATGTATAATTATCGAAAAGGGGATGGGTAAGGCCAATTGAATACCAAATGGGATAGGTTAATTCAGGCACCAACAGGGAAACTGGTTAGGCTTAAAATGGTCTGCAAGGGCAGCTAGCCTAGTACTTATCTATGAACGTCTATATTTGATAAGCAGTGTAATTGCTTTGTGAAGTGAGGCTGTTGATGTTCATTACTTACACATAGAGCATTCACTGTGGAAAGCTTTGATGATGTTAGTCATAAGTGCTTGTAGGGAATGGAGTTTTATGTTAAGGTTCCTAGTGCTTGTATGGAGAGTAGGTGTTTTTTGTTAAGGCGCCTAGCAATGAGCAGCAATACCTTAATATTATTCTGTTTACAGGTGTTAGAAGCTCTGGTGTTGCCTAAAAAGGTAATATGGGGTGGATAAGGATTTAGCTTGCAAACATAAACCTTGGGGAGGAGACAGGTGCAGGCTATTCTTGGCATAGCAGTTGGGACTGTCTACTGGCTCCTCCCAGGCTGATTTTACATATATATATATATATATATATATATATATATATGTATGTATATATGTATATGTATATATATATATATATATATATATATATATATATATATATATATATATATATACATACATATATTGCACCCCTTTGAATGACACATAGAAGGTAAGCCAATTGTTGAAATCCGTGATCATTTGTTCATACTGAGGCATCATTCTTGTGATGGTAGAATGCTGCTCAAGACTACGGTCATACCAGCCAATGACACATATTATAACAGTTCTGTCGTGTGTTGTTTCATATAGTTCAGGGAGGTACATCTTAAGTAATTTACACCCATGTGTACTACGACTGTATCATATGTGTACTTTTGGTGTAAGGAATTGAGTGCTTGTTTGATATGGTGAATCCTGATGCCTGATAGACAATGGATCATGACTCTCTCTTTGCACAGCCTGGCAAGTGGTGCATCAGTGTGTCTCAGATATTGGATTGTGTGGTGGTTTGCCTTATGAGCTTTTGGAATGAGTCAGTATGACTCACAGATGCATGTTTCATGGTGGGTGCTGCTTATGATGTATATTATACTTGGTTCTCAGGTTACATTTAACAGGTCTTTGTGGTTTAGGTAAGTTACTTTTAAGAGCCTCAGCATATGTAAGTCTATGTGTTTGGCTTGAGCTGTGTGTGTTTGGTTGCGTGCTACTGACAACCTGCTTGTTACTTGTTGTGGGTTTGTGAGAGAGCTTTGTCTCCAGTAACACAGTATAACTCCATCTCTCGCACATTATACCTGCTGGTTTAAGTAGTAGGTGGTTGTTAGTAAACATAAGAGAATTGTTACCTTTTCTGAGGATGCCCATTTCAAAAAGGCTGGCTACAGAGATGGTTAGAAAATGCAAATCCATCATTCCAAGTTCTTACTAATGTTGGC
The DNA here is from genome assembly GCF_019279795.1 of Protopterus annectens. NCBI lineage: Eukaryota > Metazoa > Chordata > Ceratodontiformes > Protopteridae > Protopterus > Protopterus annectens. The sequence goes on from NC_056725.1 coordinate 1,425,283,362, forward strand.
CAAAGGGGTTATTGTACTTCTGTTTATGGAGTTAATTTACTCGAAATGCCACTTGTCTAAAACAATCTAAGTCTATACGCAAAGAGTAACTCATAAGCTAGTAGGTATTAGAATTTCTTCACAAATGAATATTCAAAGTATAATACAAATTAGGGGAGCAGGTATGTGTTATATGTTTAGTATGCAATTTTGTAGACAAATTCTCCCAGCTAAATATCAGTCTATATGCAACTCACTGGACAGCAAATTGGCTTACAATTAGAACACAGGAAGTTAGGGTAGACAGATATACCTCCTTCAAAAGATCTGTCACTAACAGTGTACCCCAGGGTTCAGTCCCTGGGCCACACCTTTTTGTCATTTACTTCTTGGAGATCAAAGGTAAAGTTAAGAGCTTGTGGCTGACCAAGTTTGTCGCAATCTTGGTGCCATCATAAACTAGCCAGTGGACACCAAGATCCTCCAGGAAGGCATGTCCAAAACAAACAGCTGGTGTCAAAACCAGAAAAATGGAAACCAGCAGACACAGATTCTCAGCATGTCACACAAGCATGCATATACATACAGACACACACATCTATTCTCACCACACATCTTTTAAGAGGCATATTTCTACTTGCACGCCACTCTTTATCAGATTGCATTTGAGTGAAACATCAACATTTCTACACTTTTCCTAGGGGCATGCACAATCAATGCAAAGCATGAGCAATCTGCACTCTTAAAGAGAGCCCCATATCTTCAACTCAGTTGCATGAAAGAAGTGCACATCGCACTTAGCAGCTGACTAGAGTTCAAAACATAGTCCAAAATCATGTAAAAAGATTTACAAAAAGACACACACATCAGACTGTTTAAAGTTCTCCAACTCCTCCAGTCAGAATACATATGCACCCCATCTCCTCTCTTTTAGCTGTTTTCTAAAGAAAGAAGAAAAAACACAGAGAGTATCCAACAACCACTGGCATGATCCAACAATTAAGATTTCATTCTTTAACATTTTAAGAAAAGCAGACGAGATCACTGCATTTAAACTAAGAACAATAAGATGTCCAGAACCAAAGACCACCTTCAAACAAGCAAAAGGGGAAGGAAACCATTCACAATTACCACAAACACATATGATAAATATAAATCAATGAAATGTCAACACATCCATGTGATCTAAGGGAGATGAGGAAAGTAAAACATTATTACTTTACATAGCAATCTTAGGAAGCACTGGATTATTGTAACTTTCTTTATGACTGACACTATAACCCTTCTAACTTACTGTATTGTTGTTGTTGTTGTTGTGTCTTTCGGCTTTTCCCGGTTAGGGGTCACCACAGTGGAATTCCAGTCCGCTAATGATTGGTAGTAGATTTTTACGTTCTGAGTTGCCAGCTCTGACACACAACTTTCAACGAAGGTACGCCCATTCACGCATGTCCCCACACAGAAGACGCTCTAGCTGAGAATCGAACAGGACAGCGTCTTACTGTGAGGCGACAATGCTACCGCAGCACCACTACAGCTTAAATTTTAAAGCTATAGTAACATAAAATATTTAGATGTATATAGTGAAAAGAAACAGAAAAAGAAAAAATATAAAAGATTAATATATTATATAGGTATCATTGAATTTTTATTTAGCATACTAATTTAAAGATCAAATAGCTTAAAAACTATTATGCAACTAATTAATTAAGAAACAGTGTGATGAGCTTAGAATAAGATATATATATATATATATATATATATATATATATATATATATATATATATATATATATATATGTCATGAGTTTATAAATACTATACTAGATATAGAAAGTAAAAAACAAAAACATAGATATAAAAGGAACTTTACCTTATGAAAATAAATGGGCAAGAGGTAATGTTTGCAATATACAAATGCTCTTTAGTTATTAAAGGAAAATTGCTATTATTTTTTTTAACTGTAATATCACTGAATGTATCTGTCTTTTGCTTTTTCTTTTTAACATCTGTCCAGTTGGATTTATCAGATCATCTTTTAGAAAAAGAAGACATCCATTCCATCTTTTCAGATAATAAGATGATATTGTTGTTTCTGGTGAAAGAGCATGTTCCGTCTAAGGTGTTAAAGATTCTAATACCAGAAGACATTTGTATTTTTATTTTTGCTGTAAAATTGTTCAGCTTTGATATTATTTTGTTTGAGAGACTTAATGAGCGGCCACAATTTTTTCCCTTAATTCCATTATTTTAGATGAATAGTCATTGTCAAACTTGACAGTATATTGTCCATATTTAACTGGAGCTTTTGACCAAATTGATTTTAAGATTAACTCTTTATCCAGGCAAGAAAGGAATTTCACAATTATAGATCTGGGATGAGTAGAAAAATCCAAAGAACTTTGTCTACCAATTGACCTTTAAGCTCTTTCAATGCCAAATGACAAGCTTTCCTGTAGACTTAGAGTTTTTGGAATCCAGGTTGTTAGAAAGGAAATCATATCATCTCCCACTGATTTTTCTGGTAAGCCAAAGATTCTAATGTCATTTGTTGTTTCACAATTTCCCAAATCATCCACTTTTTCCATTAACTAAGTATTATGTTTTTGAAGTCTCTGTTAAAGAATTATTTTCTTTAAGATAATGATCCAAGTCAGATAAAGCATAATCTAGACTTTAGTTTGTAATTGCTGATGTTAGAGTCAATGATATTTGTTTGATACTGTTTTCTTTAACTTCCAAAAGGTTTTCTTGAAATCCAGCTATGCTGACTGGTAAGTCATGTAGAGATGGTGTTATTTTATGTAATTTTTTTCTTGAAAGTAAAGTCTGTATGATTATTTTTAGAGTTTCTCATTCTTGTTTGACGAAGTTATAGAACAGATAAATATCCAGTAATAATATGGCAGGACATATTTAACAAAATTATCTCAAATTTGAATATGAGCAATATGTGATGTTTATGAATCATATATATATTATATATGTCTTTATAAGAAAATATTGTCATAATAATCTAAATACTGCAGAGCTCTGAAAAGAGCTGTTATCTCATTGCCATCTAGGCTCTGCCCCTTCGTCTAAGAGGAGGAGTAGTACCAACATCCTGGAAGAAAGTGGTGGTAGCTGTAATATCTAAAGAGGGTAAAGATCCATCAGATCCAGCTTCATACAGGCCCATTTCAAAACTAAGCTGTGATTTTAAAGTGTTTATGTCTATAATGGCTAAAAGACTGGCAAAAGTGATGCCAAAACTGATAGATATGAATCAATGTAGTTTTGTGGAGAGGAGGTAAATATTTGACACAACTAACAGAACACTGATGATCCAGTGGGAAGCAGAATGTAAGAAAATATAACAGTTGTAGTTGGGTTCTTGATGCAGAGGATACGTCTGACAGAGTAAGTATGGGCTTTATGAGCAGGACAATGAAAGCATTATCATTACCTGATAAAATTATAAGGTTGATTAGGAAGATATATGAGGAATCGGAAGGGAAACTTAAAGTGGGTGGGTTCCTCTTTGATCATTTCTGCTTGCACAGAGGAACTGGGCAGGGATGTTCTCTTTCCCCTTTGTTATTTGCATTATATTTAGAACCAGTAGCAAAGAAAATAAGAGACTCAGGAATTCAAGGATATAATTGGCATGATAACCAAGAAAAGCTGGCTCTATTTGCAGATGATATTATTTTATACTTGAGAAAACCAGAAAGAGACATTACAGTATTGTGGAACATTTTGAGACAGTTTCATATTTTTTCAGGATACAAAATTAATGAAGCTAAAACAAAGACAATATCCATAAATTATGTACCCACACACAAATTGGTTCAGCAATATCTATATTTATGGGGACATGACAAAATGAAGTATTTAGGAGTATGGATTAAAAACAATTCTTGTGGCAGCTACAGATATGTAATGAAATACAGTTCATTAGCTACATAGCCTCCCAGATCCCTAACTATGGGAGCAAGTTTTTGGGGTGTGTTGTCAGTCCGTAATTACAATGCGAGACATTTTTACCAAAGATATCATCATACAGTTCTTGGCATTTAGTTTTAGTACATGGTTTCTGCTCATGTTGGGACAAATAATATTGAAAGCTTCCTGTTTATTGTGTTGGGAAGTGATGTAGTGTGTGAGCATGCACTTGAGGTGGAATTATTTTCTGGAGGCAGATGAAATCTTTATCATTATAGGGGAGAGTTAAACACCAGTAATTGTCTCTCAGAGAAGCACACTGCGTGAATTTTAGATACCAATTCAAGATGAGTTTTAGGCAAACAAAATATTACGGGATGGGTAGAGGTAATACACAGTATTCTGAAAGTTGAGAAAGCATAAGCAGTGCAACACAAATCAATAGATAGGGCATGTTATGAGTCTATCATTTTATATTAACTGTTTTTTTATGTTTTACCAGTTGATCTTTATATTAATTATAATAGTAAACTGTTAATAGCAGGGAGAGAAAAGAAAAAGAGAAAAAAATCAGTATTTTTTATATTCCTCATATTTCTCTGAGCCATAAAAAGAGGAGAGAGAAGAAAAAAAAAAGAGTGACAATCTCAGCTATTTGTTACCTTGTTTGGGGGAGAATTTCATATGGGTAGTAACTTCCATAGTATATCATTGCAGTTTAAGTTATTACAACTGTTTCAGTTTACATCATAAGCTTCTGGATATAGTTAACTTTAAAATAACTCCATATGGATCTTTGCAAAGCTCTGGCCAGTAGCAGTGTTTACCTTGAATGGACTATTACAAACTAATTTGTGTAAATTTAATTTTAGACAAATAACTTCAATAACTTTGTAAGCTCACACTTTCTTACTTGTATGTTTAAAGTTTCATTTTTATCAAAAATATTTGAATATTCTTCTGTTTATAAACATAACCTGAATGTTATATTTACTGTAAACTGATGTTATAACAGTAACATTGAAAGGATTTAGATAAAAATGTAATTCAGACCAGATGCATTTACTTTACAAGATAAAATTAAATTTAACTACTGATAGATAAAGAGTTTCTGCATTATAACTGATAATTTACTTTCCTTGTTAAGATAGAGATAATGGGTCTTGAGATTTTTTTACCTTTTCATATCTCATAAATAGTAAGTATTCCAAGATCAGATTTAGTTTTTTTATATATATATATTTTTTATATTTACTTTCTTTTTACTTCTGCATAAGATGTTTTAAGTAATGTTAAGATATTCACAAGCCTATTATCAATTTTATATTTTGTTACTATACTATTATTCTCAAAAATTATAAATGTACATCATGCCTCCTGAACCTGGTGGACTTCTTTGAGACAGTTACTCAGGCTATAGATAAGGGAAAGGAGGTACACACAGCTTACCTTGACCTTGCTAAAGTATTTGACACCATTCCCCATTCGGGTATTATTGATAAACTCACCAACCTGGGCATAAACCCTTACGTCACAAGATGGATCGCAAACTGGCTCTCAGACAGATCCCACAAAGTAAGAGTAGTGGGATCTATGTCCGAATCCAGACCAGTAACGAACGGTGTGTGCCTCAGGGCTCTGTCCTGGGGCCCCTCCTGTTTGGCATATACTTCTCAGAAGTACAGGCAAGCACTGAAGGGCTGTGGCTGACCAAGTTTGTGGATGACTGCAAACTGGGTGCTATAATAGAGTCTCCGGCTGACATGGATATCCTCCAGAAGGGCCTTAATGAGACTGATGCATGGTGTCAAAGCCATGGTCTCACGCTAAATGCTAAAAAATGTGTAATAATCCCCTTTGGAAAAAACAGAGTACCCGCGAACTACCACATAGGAGGTAACCCCCTGAAATCTGAAGAAGTAATAAGGGATCTAGGGACCCAAGTAGATAGTCAGCTTTCCTTTGATAACCATGTTGCCAAGATGGTTAGAAAATCCTTCTATGTGACCCATCTGATCACGAAAGGGTTTGCATCACGATCTAAGGATGTAGTGGTGCCCCTCATCAGACCCATTATTGAGTACAATGCACCAATTGGAATGTACCTGGCTAGGCATCTCCAGCAGCTGGAGAGACCACAGAGGTACGTCACTAAGAGGATTACTGGCCTCAAACAGTTGCCCTATGCAGCATGAATGAAAAAACTAAGGCTTTTCTCTGTTGCATACCGCCTTCTCAGAGGCGATCTCTGTCTAACATACAGAGCCATGTCCAATCCAGAACTGTTGAACATGCTCCATCTTAGCAAAACCAAATCTACTCGAGTTACACGCTCTAGGGATATAAACCTCAGCACAACAATGAATAGAACATGCTGGAGGGATAGATTCCCTTCGCAAAGACTTCCCTTGCTATGGAACAAGGTCCCAATCTACATAAGACAGAGCCCCTCACTATCACTCTTCAAGAGGAACCATGACGAGTGGATGGGTAACAGAAAGTTCACACCAGGGATCATACCAACAGCTCTACTAGATAGGGGCCAAGGGTACTAGCTGCTAGATCAAGGGCCTAGGGCACTAACCAAAGTGGCGGTGAATACAGCACAACGTCTCTGGGCTAATATATGCCTTCGGGCAGATAGCCTAGTACCTACCTATGAACCTATGAATCTATCTTACAATATGACCTTAGCACTATTATCTTTAAATGTTAATGGTTTAAACAATCCCACAAAAGCACAAATTTAATAAAATCGCTTGAATGAAATAATTCTCATTCTATATTCTTCAAGAAACACATTTTCAAATGAAATTAATAGTAATACTTGCAGATCTTATAATTATTTAGTTTTAGCACAATCTTCTTTTAAGTGTAAGTGAAGGGGTGTATCCATTCTTTAGAAAAAATAGAGATTCAAATGCCTTATATAATATATAAATATGAAGAATGAGAAGACCTATTTACCTTAGTCACTATGAAATATAGAGATAGACTATGGACCCTTGTCAACTTATACTTGTTTCCTGGTATGGTATTAAAGTAGCAAAAAAAATCCTGGTTTTATAACACATACTTACAAAGAAAATTTAACTATAGGATGACATTTCAATTGTTTATTAGATAGTTCTGAGTCTAATTTAAACAAAAAGTTTAAGTTATTACCTATAGCCAGAACTTTGAAAAAATGGTCTGATTCTTTTGAGATTAAAGACCGCTTTGATTTTAAAAACAAAAATTCTTTGCCATTTTTTACATTATTCTTTTAACTTTGGTACACAAACAAGAATAGATAAAATGTTAGTTTCTCAAGATATTTCCAAAATAATTATTTTCAATATAATACCTCATACTTTTTCTGATCATAATGCTTTCATTTTAAAATTAGAAACATATTACAAAAATATGCCTTTTATTACAAGGCTACCAGCTTATATTACAAAAAAATGAAAGATTTTCAGTACTGGCTACTTAATGACATGGGTAATTTTATGAGTATTAATAATACTACAGACTCTAATCTAACTATGGTTTGGGATTCTTTCAAAGCTTATATCTATGGATGTTCAATTGACTGGTATAAACATAAACTAAAAATCTGGAATAAAGAATTATCTGATATTCAAATTCAATTAAAAGAGATTTTAAAAAAGGAGAGACCAATGCTGCTTCAAATAAAGAAGAAATAAAACTCCTTAATAACAAATTTAATGACTTGACTTCACATAAAACAGAACTAGCATTAGAAAAAATATCTTTTTATTCCAGATCTCATAAACATTTAAAAACATCATAAAAACAGATTTCAAACTAATAATAATAACACTATCAAGGAAATAAAAAAATCCAGTAACAAATACAATTTGTACTGATGTTGGAGATATATTAGAAGCTTTTAGAATTTACCTTATATCTCCGAATTAAAATGTCACTAATAAAGATATCAACTTAACATTGATAATTGATCAATCTTTTTTTTATTACAAATTCACAAAAAATGAATTTATTAAAACCCATAACTCTTCAGGAAATAAATAAAAAAAATATAAAAGCTAATAAAACTCCAGAAAATGACAGTATTACTCCTGAATTATACAAGTTATTTCCTTGGAAAATTATGCAAAATGTACATAAAGTCATATTGGATGCTCAAGACAAAGGAAATATACCTCCATCCTGGAAATATTCTTTGATTTCCCCTCCATCCTGGAAATATTCTTTGATTTCTCCTATCAAAAAGGAAGGTAGGAATCCTGAACTATGTTCCTGTTCTAGACCTACTTATTTATTAAATGTAGATTATAACACTTTTATGTCCATCTTAGCTGATACGTTGAAAACTGTTTTACTTTCTTTACTTTGTTCAGATCAATCTGACTTTATCTATAAAAGACAAAACTTTTGATGATATCAAAAGACTTATTACTCTTATTGATGTTACGGATAAAAGAAAACAAGAATCTCTCTTTATTATCTTGGATACTGAAAAAACTTTTGATTCTCTGGATTGGGAATTTTTGTTTATATCTTTAAATCAGTTTGATTCTCCCCTCAATTTATTTTTTTGTTAAAATCCACATACAATAATAAAGTGCATGTAAATTGGGTCCCTTTACTTCAAACTTCATAAACATTGCAAAATGAACTAAACACGGCTGCCCCCTTTCTCCTCTGTTATTTGATTTTCCTACACACAGGGTATTATACACAATGTGTATGTGTGCCATTCAGGCATTTTCTGTGATTCTCACATCTGACACCTGTCAGACCTAGACCAGTGATATGTGTGTGTGTGTGTGTGTGTGTGTGTGTGTGTGTGTGTGTGTGTGTGTGTGTGTGTGTATTGGGAAGGGGATTTTGCCCAGGGGCATTTTCAGTGGTGATGCTGTATATGCTCTGGAGCCATGGTTCATGACATCAATATGCAACCCATAGAGCATGGCTAAGATGTCATACATCTCCTCACTGTTGCAGACCCACATCATCACTGAGTATGTGTTTAGTTTGTTGAAAGCCTGCATCCTTCACAAAGATTCCTCTGGTGGTGTTTTGCTGTATGCTCCAGTGTCTTGCAGCAATATATGGTAGCGCACACACACAAATGCGCGCGCGCGCACACACACACACACACACACACACACACACACACACACACACACACACACACACACACAGCTACAGCATGTGATCATCACTGGTGGACCAAACAGACAGGGTCCAACATTAGAGAAGGTGCCAGATGAAGAGTCATCAGATGATCTGGCTGAAGTGGACGTAAGACGCTGTGGCATGGTAAAGATGTGACATCTGTTTCAAAATAATGAACCAAAACAGACACAACGAAGGTTAAAACTGATGCATGCACTACAACATCCAGGCTATGCTATATGGTGCATTGACTTGCCATGCTGTACAGCAGACATTACTTAGTCTATGTAACACAGTGGGGTGGGTGAGGGTACAGTTGTTATCATTTGCACAGATGGTGTGGGACATAGTGATGGAATCTGCAACAACTGCATGGGTGAAAGGGGGGACAGACTAGCAGATGTGGACGAGTTATTGTGTGTGTTGCACAGCTGGGTGACTGAGGACAACTGGGTACACTGTCTAGGGGGGAGGGTGAAGCTTTTACTGAGAGGAACAGGTGGCCAGATATTCTGGTACCCTGCGCAGTACTGGGGTCATGGTACACAGCTGCAGCAGATGATGGAATGCTATGTGGAAATGGATATAGCAGGGGTTGTTGGTCTACATGTGGGAACAATGCTGACCATGAATAGCTTCAGACACAGGAGGCATCCCATTCATGGAATGGCAATGCTAGCAAAATTGGCAGGCAAAGATTATGGGGAACTGTGTGACCATGACTAAGAGGTTGTGTAATATAGGAGGTTGCCGCTGAAACTACGTCTGCAAGGGTGTCCCCATCATACCACATCAGGTTCTCCACTAGTAGTTGCCAGTGAGGAAGTGGAACTATATGATCCTGAGCTACATGCCCTTTTGGGCATACCAACAGTGGAGACAGAACAGCAGCATTCATAGGCTTGGCATCAAACCTGGCAGACAGATAGGAGATCACACGGAGTCTGCAATAGCTGTCAAGTGGCCAACCAGTGAACTGAGCAGATGGGGTATTGCCCCCTATCCTTCTGATCCATAGCTGTATGCAGACATTTCAGACCGTTACATACTCCATTACCCATGCCTTTCAGTACATTAATCGTCTATGCAGTGGTACAGGTTGCACATGTCTGTGTCTGGTCACCAACTTGCACATCCATTAGTTTATGCCTAATGTTACACCTGTTTCAGGCACTAAGTGGCAGCCATGGCACTGATGTTCAGTGGTACTCCATTCCCTGTTGATGTGTCATGCTCTGTGGTAGTGGTGCCACTGCCCTATGCTGTTGCATGAGTTGGCGACAACCATGCACCATGTGTTCAGCTGCCAGGCATGTCCTGTTCTTCCATACTCACTGGAGAGCCATAAACAGGGTCCAAAGGCCATACAACTGTGTCATGATCAGGTGTCCTCTACTGTAACAGTTGCTGACAGTAACATGGTGTTATCAGACTGTGCCAGAAGCTGTCTGCCACCACTGTCAGGCTCTTATGCCATACTGACATTAGGCAGGACCTATTCTGTTAAAGATGACTCCATGACTGTGCATCTGTGAAGGCAGGGAGATAAACACCTGTGTGCACAAATAAAGACATGTCATGATCCCACACCCCAGTGCTGCAACAGCATTTGCAAGAAAAAGATTATACACATAGTGAAGAAAAACATATGTACTTTATGGTGTATGCTGCAGTGCAATATCTCTCCCACATATATTGAAATATCTTTGCTAATGTAAAGATTAATGGGATATGACTAGACAGATAATGTTGACAGGTGTGTATCAAGGTTGACTTTTGTCCCTTACATTCTTTGTTTGAGCCATAAAAGCTTTTTAATGCATTTTCACTAGCAGCTAAAATTGGTAAATATTATATTGTGACCATAGCATATGCCAATATTATCATAATAACACCAGAGTATATTCAAGAAGCTAGAATAATAAACAATATTTATTCTGATGTATGTGGCAGTATTGCACTGAAAGTCATTTAACACAAATCTGAACACTTATATTTCTGTAACATAATGTTTGAGCAGCTAGAGCCTCCTACTGCAGCTATATTAAAATTTCATTTTTTGAACTATATATTCAACCAATTTCAATTAATTTTCAGTGTTTATGTATAATGCATGCTTTAATAAAATATAGACAAAAATCAAATATTTTGAATTATTTTTTTGTTTGCTGGGTTTAGTAAATGTTATAAAGATGTTTGTATTACTGCTATGTATATTTCCTTTACAACAATTGTTTTTACCCTCATGTAATTTGTGGACAAATAAGTGAATATGGTAATGATTACATTTTTCAGGAGAAGGTTCAACATGAATTTTTTGAAGGTTGCTTATTTCAAAAAGAGACCATTTTGGACTAAGTATGCACAGTATAGAAATGTATGTGATAGTTCAGTTTTTTAATACGGTAGTATTCCAGCATGGCCTTCAACCATTTTTAGGATCTTAAGATGGATATAGAAGTATGAATGAGTATCATTTGAAAAACTGTTAAGAAATTGTAATCAAATATGTTTATCAGGCCTTACAGTTTCAATGTTTAAAAATGATCTGTTTCCCAGTGCTTTCCTGTTCCATGGCATGATTATGGACTAAGGTATACCTCTCCTATTATACAATTATGATTATTATTAAGGAAGGGTGGAGAAATAACATGAGGCCAAATATTACTGCAATACTCTAATTTGATAGCTTATGATGCCTTACAATTTGAATATGAAAGTACTGAAGTACTATGGCAGTAATAATGATACATTTTTGAATTATTAATTTTAACTTGGAATAAAAGGCTTTGTCAGCAGTGTAAAGGATTTCATTTGAGACTCTACCTAGTTATGACTGCCAAGGTAAAAATAAATAGATTAAAAAAATTGCATGCTGTTGCATTAGTAGAGAAACTTCTGTTCTTATATAAGAATGTATTTATTCATCATATATTACATCATAATTTCTATTCATCTAAAGCTTTACTGTTATTACATCTCATACATCTCAAATATATTGTTTCTCATGAATTATCAAACTGACACAAAATATACAGCAAAAGAAAGAAACTCATTAAATTATTTAGTAGATACAAAAATTGTATTAAAAAAAACCTGAAAGATACTACCAGGTCCACTAAAGGACTCCATGAACTTAGGCAGGCTTCTGAAGCCAAAGCTAATTATAGATAATTCTTTAGCTGTTCTAGAAAACTAAGAAACAATACCCTACATGGTTCTGAACTTATCCATAATGGCTCCTCTTATTCTGACTCAATAAACATTGCCAATATATTTATAAAGAAAATTAGCACCAGTTTTACCCTAAAATGTCTACCCAATGCCCAGAGATATCTGAAACCCTTACTCTCACAATTATTTCTAAAGATCATTTACTGAAAGTGCTAACCAAGACCAAAACTCTTCCTCCATGGGAACTCACAGTATACCTGTTTTCTTAATTAACAATGTTAAACATACTCCTGCAGACATGTCCCTTAAACTGTCAAACCTAAGTTTAGCTACTGTTGTGTCACTGATGAGTGTCACATTGCAGTGGTAATGCCCCACCATAGAGGACCTAGTCACGGACCTAGGAATGTAGGTTAATAACTCCCCTCTCTTTGACTATCATGTGACAACTGTTAAGAAATCCTTTTATTTAGTTGAGCTAATTGCCAAAGGAATATCACAAAATCTAAAGAGTTAATTACTCCCTTTTATTCAGGATTGATTAGACCAATTATCAAGTACAATGCCCCCTTTGGGATGCATCTCACTAAACATATCAAAAAATAAGAAAGACCCCAAAGGTTCCAAACCAAAAAGATTACAGGCTTAAAGTCCATGAGCTAGCAAGAGAAGCTGGAATCTGTATACCTTTATTCAGCTTTTTATAGACGTTTGAGGGGAGATCTTGGTCTCACAGTGCCATAAGAGACCTAATTGTCCTGGATCACTGCAAATCCATCAAGTTCACCAATACTAGCTCATGGACTTATGAGGGGAGATCTCTGTTTCACAGCTCCATTAAGACACCAAGTTGTCCTGGGGCTCCTGTATCTCTGCATGTCCATTATTTCCACCAATACTAGAACCAGGAGCTGGACAGGTTTACAACCTAGTGTCTCCCAAACCTCTGAAATAAACTTGCCCTGCATACAAATGGTGCAATTCACAATCCTCCTTTAAACATAACTTACATGACTGAATTGGTAGCCAGAGATTTATATTGTATTTGACTGGTAAGGCCCTCTTAGAAAACGTAGGTGCAGCATGAAGGAGGATACTGCCAAGGCATGAATTAGTCATAAGGCTTAGTGGTCTTGGAATATCTAAGAATCCATGACAGTAGTTATTGGGCTTGTAGATACATACCGAATGACATTCTTTATTGTTGGTGGGAATAATCAGAAGTGCAAAGTGGTGGTAGAAGATTACAGGCTTGACAGAGTTTTAATAATTTATAGTTTTCTGCAAACCCCATATGCTAAATATTAGATGATATTTTTGTATATACTATGCAGTATGAAAAAAAAGTTTGCATTGACTGCCATGGCAACAAAGTGTTGTGTTTCAAGTATTTGGAAAGCTAATCCATTGCCTTCTCTTCTGGTACACATTTTGTGGAACTATTACTTTAACATTTCTAATAGCGCTGGCTTCTGATGCTAGATAATATATATCAAGAATAACAGGTTCTCTCTCTTCTTCTGGTGATAAGTTATCAGTGCTATTTCTGCTCTTTCTTATATTTCTTATGGCTTTTCTTACATTTTAGTATGTCGTGATATTTAATTATTATCTCAAAATTTGTTGCCACAAATAAATATACACACACACACACGTGCACACACAAGCGTGCGCACACACACACATATTATATTTACATGTGTAGTGCATGGAGGGCAGTGATTATGGGAAAATAATAAGTCAGTTAAGCACTTCTATAGAACGAGACCATATCCTAACAATTGTTAAGCATCCCTACTTCACTTGTTAAGATTGCATATTGTGTTAGGCAGTTAAAACTGCCAGTACTGACAGCAAACCACAGTGGCAGAATAAAAAACAGATTGGTTTCTTCCTGCAGTGTATACCAGTAATGCGTCCCTGCCTTTCTGCAACATAAGACAGTGTGTTATTCTCTTTCTGAGTACTTGCTAAGTATTTTATGGCTTTGATAGCTGGCAAAACACAACATTTTTTATGTAATCAGTAGTACATGGAACAGATAAAGCTCCATGCACTACAAAAATTATGACTGGGTCTCCAATCTTAACCCATTATTATGTGTTCTCAGCATAGATGCCATGACTCACCTCTTGAGCTTTGCTGTTAGGTGAATTTTCTTGTAATCAATGTCTGAAACACAGAATAAGCTGGTTATGCTTGGCGACCTGCTCATAATCCCCTATATTATACTTACAAATTAAAAGCTATAACAAAGTATAACAAACCTATGATCTACTTTAGAGATGAAGTTTTTTTTTACACATTTTTGTCTCTGTCTGCCTCTTCAAAGCCTTTAGGATGCTCTTTCTGTTGTCTTAGCCCCCATAAATCTCTTCTTGAAAGACTGAGCTACAGAGGAAGAACCTATAACTGTCACCCTTTGAGTGTCCCCAGTATACATTTGTCTCAGAAGTACAGTGCATACAGTTCAGGTTCTTACATGTAATACACATTACACTAACAGCTGATAAAGACATTCAGGGTCCTGATCCTGAAAAAATATGTTCCTGTTTCAACAACCTCATCTCTTATCTGAAGAAGGAATTCAGGCTATTGACTGCTCAGCCTATTTCACATTCCTGATGCTCCACCCAATCCTAATTATGCTATAGAACCTCAATATGTTAGCATTCTTTGCCTTGACAACAAGAGGGCAAGTTTAAAATGGATAACTTCATTTACTGGCTCTAATATGAAAAAAAAACACAACATTGTATCAAATATTCTTTTAAGTATATGGGCCATGCTGAACATTAATTATAAAAACTATGTATTATTTTAGAAATTATCAGTAGGTATGGTATAATCCCTTGAGGATCACAGGTATGAAACAGCACTTGACAAAATCAGAAAAAAAGTACTGTGCGTATGGGGGGGGCAGAGACCTTCACATGGTACATGCAGGGAGCTGTGCCTACTACATTCTTCTCCTTAAAATAATGAAATTCAAAGCTAATGAACCCTGGGGTAAGGGACATTTTCTCCACTGCAGTGACCATTTTCAATGAACTAAATTTTAGGAAAAGGGTCCAAAATGGGAGTTGCACACGCAGAGCTCAAAGAACTGCTTGACTTCTGTTAATGATACATGCAGTCATTCTTCATTAAGATATGTGCACATGTATGTTTTTTTTTTTGCAACTCTGGTATGTTTGTCATGCAGTACACGGATAGTTAAAATACATAGGTCATACACATATACTAACTTCTGATGGTAAATTCTTCCAAGGACAAAATTAGAATTTGGGATAGCTGTAGCTACAAATAATTTATAAGTGCCAAGTTAACTTGAGTTTCCTAGGGGTTTTAGTATATATATTGTTGAGCTACTTGTGGTGTCTGGAAATCTAGAGAGGCCCTGTCCACAGTCCCTTTGTTTTCTGCATTGTCATCTAAGTTAGTTTGTTTGCTGTTCTCTTCAGGCTGTGATGTATAACCTTGTGTACAGTGACACACTGGCCTCTAGATACTCGGAAAGCATTTTATTGAGATGAGAGTCCTTCCATTTTCTTGCCATCATGGTTAAATTAACTAGTTTGTTATGTTCTAGTTATGCCTTAATTCCACTTTGGTAAAACTGACCTGCTTCAGTACTTGGATATAACAAACCATCTTCCTGTATTATTTTAAAAAGAATGATCAGAACTGTTCCCCAGCTCTACAGTACAGAGGGATGAAGCCATGAATAAGACTTGGTGCATATCTGAGAAGCAACTTGGGTGCTGGTGGAGCTGGGTGGGGTACTGGCAGTAAGCAGCTTAGAGCTTACCCATCCCAGGCAAGGGAGGCAGCCCAGTCTGCTTCAAAGTCAGATCCCGTTGGAGGATGGGAAAATAACATGTAGTACTGGGACCGGGGATGTGTGCTTAGCTCCTGACAATCTGTTTTTGCAAATGGCCTCCAAGTGGGTGTAGCTTCCTGCACAGAACATATATATATCCTGCCACTAGAAATGGGGCATTTCATGGCCCATGTGTAGGGAGCATGCACATCAGTCAACAAGGGTCAGGGTGTTAGGATTCAACAGAAAACCTCTAATGGCTGTCAAAATGATGACCCCTCTCAATCAGCTCTCACCTTCTATCAAGGAGGAATAAATGGGCCAATGGAGGGATGATGCCTGGCAGACAGCAGAGGATAAAGAAAGGAAGACACAAAGACAAAGGTGTTTCTAGTTCTAATCTTCATTTTTTTTTAGAATTCTATAGCGAGATTGGTGTTCTCACCATCATTTTAACTAGTCTTTCAGAAGTGCTTATTTTTCAGTAAACCAGTAGCAAATATTGATCAATATTTCCTTGTTTATATTTAGCTCCACCTTAATTCCTCCACCTCTTTTTAGTGAATACTAGACAGAAATAAGTAATAGTTCATGTTAATGTGTTTTCACCATTATGAAATCCTCTCGTTCGTTCCTTTTTCCTGCCTGTTTGTTAACTGGTTTAATCAAGTGGTTAGTAAAACCCTTTTCATCCACAGTACAGGCTATGAAGGTATAGTACAGCAGTATTGCAAACAATGAGATTACAATACATACTGCTTAACAGGTACACTGTTACAGTAACATTATTTCATATTAGTCTGACAAAGTGAATATACAACAATGCCTTTGATAGTGTACCTTGGCATGAAAACCAGGTCCTGGAGGAAAACACTTGCACAGTGACAGCAAAAGAAAGTAAGATCCACTGTAAAGAAAATACAACTGTTGCGGAGTGTGAAGATCACAAATGCTGTCACTAAGTAAGTATACTATTGGTTGGGGATAATACCGATAATGCACAGGTAACTGCAGTAGTTTCTACACTATGAACAGGTGAAGGAAGAAAAAAAAGAAGAGCAGTTCTTTTCAAAGATTCACACTGAGCATGAGCATGCTGCTTCCCTGAAGAAGTGCTGGGAATAGTCATTAACTATTCTTGGCTTCTGCCTCTTTGCAGAATAGACCATGAAGGAAAAGCCTGTCTCATTAACTGCATTTACAATCAGGCAAAGGGAGGGCAGTCAAGCATGCTGTATGGATGGCTGGTTTAAAGATACTTCTGTTAATTCAATAAAGGTGTTAAAAAATCAGTTATCACTTGTGATACATGCACATTTACATAAAAGTAATCAAACTGTATTAACAAGTTAAAATTAACAAACATTATGCTTCACATATATTGCTATATATCATATATAGGGTTACAACCTGTCCCACTTTGCGAGGGACAGTCCCTCTTTGGGCAGTTGTGTCCTGCAAAAAAATTAAAAAAATGTCAAATGTCCTGAGATTTTAGGACAAAATTATTTCCTATATTTTGTGTAAAGTTGCATAAAACAGTTATTCTGTATCTGAAACACCTAAATGTTATAAGAAATAGAATAAGCAACTAAAATGCTACAAGAATAAGCTTTTATTTAGGCAAAAAAGTGAAGTTCTGTCCTTTGTACTGGCCGTAGGTATGAGGGCAGCAGCTGAGAGGTAGATCAGGAGTTAAATGCAGTATAGCAAACAATAGCTTCTTTAGGGAGGTAGCAGGTCTAGAAATACAATTGCAATTATATACAGAAGGCACAAGAGGAGATTATACTGCATTTGTCCACTAGGTGGCACCCTTCTCCTAGATCTATCCCACTGACTAAATATTCCACTCTTAGGCTCCCAATTTTCATAACTTGTTGAACTGCAGCCCCACTATTTCCTTCTACCTGTACTCTACATCACTTATCTACCCTGCTTACTATCACTGCTATCAAGGCTCTTACCTACCTATTCCCACCCAAACTTACCTTACCTTTCATTTCTCCTCTGTTTTCTTTGGGTTCACTCCCTCAGTGGCTCTGATCCTGCTTTATCTTACAACCTCTCATCTCACCATCTCCCCTTACTTATAGTTACTTTGCTCCTAGCCCTATTTTTGTTTTCTGCCTTTGTCCCTCATTTATCTCCTCATTGCACCCTCCTTTCTCAAGCCGGACAGTGTGTACTACTTACCGTAGTATCAGTACCAGCTCCCTCCCCGCCCCCTCCTTTGTTGTAGACTCCTAGTTACTTCCGGTCTCCATCTGCCCTCACCTATCCTATTCCTCTCCCCTTCCCTCTTACAAGCTCGCCGACGTCATAAATATACCTGCCCTATGTGACGCCATCTTTAACTCCTGATCTACCTCTCAGCTTCTGCACGTCCCTGGCTCCGGAGTCCACACCTTATGTAAGTTGCGCCTTGCAGTCACTGTTTTTTTTGCTATGTATAACTTTTTTATTAACAAATAATGTGCTAGAACGCATGTATTTTCTGCCTTAGGAAGTAACTAACTTTAACTGTAAGTGGCCTTGGGGTTTTAATTAATGGCTACCTGTGTTTTGCGTTCCTACATGTGGAACGGTTATTCGCTATCGTAGATAGCTGTTAGAGGTACCACTGCTATTTTTTGTGTAAATATAATGCTTTAATCTGTAAATGCCAAAACTGAGTAGCGTGACTGCACGTGAAAAGGTTACGCTATCGTAGATGGTGGTTAGAGGTTCCGGTGCAATTTTGTTTGTGTAAATGCATCTGGTTTAACTTATAAAACCCATAATTGTGTAGCGTGGCTGTTTACCAGCCCTATCCTTTTCCACTGCTATTTTCTTTTGTGTAAATGCATTATATTACATTGCAAACGCCATAACCGAGTACTGTGGCTCATGTGGAGCTTTGCTTTTTAATGTAACTATCTGTAGTTTGTAAGGATCCTATCTGATTTGTACTATTAATATACATATTACTACAGTTGTAACCCCCTTCTTACACCAAATATGCTATGTTTTGTTTAGTGATTGTGTTATCCTACCTACACTCACGCTGAGTTTGCCTGCATTTCAGCAGCATTCATTATTCCTAACTTATTACTGTTAAATGCACATTACTCTTCTCCGCTTTAGAGTGGTATTGCTGTGGATCTGCAGGATTATTGTGATGCTATTGAATGTATTTTTTTTTTCTTATCTTTGTGCCTACACAACTGAAAATGCCTGGTTTTTATTTCTCATTTGCAATTTTGCACATGTAGAACAGACTACTTTGCTTAAGAAAGTGCTACATGCTCATCCTCTAGTTCTCTTCATTAGTGTGTTGTAACATTCTAACATTCTGTTTACTTTACCTCATTGTTTCTCTCTCCATTTATTTACCCAGCTATTCAACCTGCTTGCACTGTCCTACAGTTGAGAATTTTCCCTGTCTGTTGCTGACCTACAGCCTTATTCCACCGCAACAACTGCTGTCCATTCCCTAAACTAAGGAACCATATCTATATACTCCCTGTGCATCAGTCCTTCAAAGGAAAGAAAGTATGTGTTTTTAAAACTACAGGCAGTACAACTAAACAATTTTTTTGATACTTCAGGTTTTTGTACACTCCCTAGCTAGGGCGACCAGCAGCCAAAGCCTTTCTCTTCACCTACTTCCATACCTTCTCCTCTTGTGCCCTCTGTATATAATTGCAATATTTCCCTCCTCGTATTTCTAGACCTGTTACCTCCCTAAAGAAGCTATTGTTTGCTATACTGCATTTGTTCACTAGGTGGCACCCTTCTCCTAGATCTATCCCACTGACTAAATATTCCACTCTTAGGCTCCCAATTTTCATAACTTGTTGAACTACAGCCCCACTATTTCCTTCTACCTGTACTCTACATCACTTATCTACTCTGCTTACTATCACTACTATCAAGGCTCTTACCTCTTACCTATTCCCACCCAAACTTACCTTACTTTTCATCTCTCCTCTGATTGTTTTCCTAGGGTTCACTCCCTCAGTGGCTCTGCCCGCTCTGTTCGCCCTGCGGGCTCACTCTGCTCCCCTACCCCACCCCCAATTCTCACCCACCACAGTACACTTACCTTTATTGTAACTTTGAATCACCTCCCTTTTCCCTAAGCCAATCAAATTCTCTACCCCCCAGCATTCATTCAATTGGTAATCCCACCCCTTCTCTATTCCTTACCAGCCTGTACTCTCAGTTAAACTCCTCCTCCTTCTCACCAAATACTCACCTATTATCCTGTAATCTGCTCTAATCTTAATTTACTCTAATTAACCATGACTCTTACACTTCTACAAACTTCCCTTATCACCTCTATATGCATTTTTTTCCTAATAAATGTCTATAATGCTATCTCCTCTATTCCTCCTACAAACTACCACCTCCTTCCCCCCATCCCCTCCACTCTCTCCCTTCCCCAAGACTTTCCACTTTTACCACATATCCCCCCCCTACGTCAACCTAATCCAATTCACTATTTTAAACTAAAGCTCCTAACCATTTCTTTAAAACCTCCTACAACCAAACTGAAATTGCTTCTCCCACTAACTACACGTCACAGACCAAAGGTTCTGCTCCTTTCTTCCTCCAATTGTCTTGCTCTAGCAGGAGACATTCACCCCAACCCTGGACCTATGACTAGTATCAATCCTTCTCGCCCTACCTCTTCAAATAGGGCCAACAATAAATACCTAAAGCTCATTACCATTAACTCCCACAGTGTAAAAAGTAAAATAACACTCTTCCACGCTTGGCTAATATATTGGCAGTCTCAGAGTCATGGCTAAAACCCCACATCTCTAACTCTGAGATTGTACCCCCCTGGCTTTCAAGCTCTCAGATACGACCACCAAAACAGGAAAGGAAGAGGAGTAGCCTTAATCTATAACAGCCTACTGAACATCTGTTCCTACCAGAACCCTATTCCTCAGTTCAACAGTACCGAACTAGTCATTGGGATCCTCAGAATAAATAAATACAAAAGTATCTGTATTGTGGCCATCTATATCCCCCCTGGAGACAACACCAACACCCTAGAAAAAATTCTCTCTTGGGCCACAACTAACATTAAACTAGAAACATACATTCTAGGTGATGTGAACAGTGACTGGAATAGAATCAATAACAATAATCCCTCTCTATCTATCAATCTATTTAATTTCACACAACTAATAAATAGTATTACCAGACCTAACAAAACCAACCCCCGGGGTCCATCCTGGACTGGATCATAGTCTCCCACCCTAATAAGATCTCTGACTCTGGTATTCTACCAGACACAATGAGTGATCATCTCCCAGCCTTTATTCACCGAGCTTCCCATTCCTCCTCACACCAACACCAATATACCCATACTCGTAACCGCTCAAACTTTAACCCTTCTGTATTTTCAGAAACCCTTAAACAAACAAATTGGGACATCCTAAAAACTCTTCCACTAGATAAAGCCGTAGACTCCTTCAATACTACCATCCTAAGCATCCTAAACTCCCAAGTCCCACCCCAGACAAAATGAATAAAACACAACTCCGCCCCTTGGCTAACAAAGGACACAAAAACACTTATGCAAGAAAAAGATAAGACATGGAAACTTTACAACAAAAATAAACACCCAGCCATGCTCCTTCAATATAAGCAACTCTGCAATCTAACCAAAAAGCATATCATTAATGATAAAAAGTCTTATTATACCACACTACAGTCCACTCACTCCAAAAATCCCAAACAATTCTGGAACTCCATCAACTCACACTAAATCCAATCCCTGTCCAGACAACAATAAAACCGACACAGAAATTGCCACCCTTTTTAACTACTTCTTTACCAACTCTATAGCTGAACTCACTAAGACCTTCCCCAACTACATCCCCTCCCCTACCCTTAATATCACTTCCCCCTCTACTCTACAACCCTCCACTGCTAATCCTTCCCCTACTTTTCAGCTAAAACAAGTCTCAACTTCCTACATTAAAAAGCTTCTTTCCAAATTTAAGCCATGCTCCAATGCCCCCGACAATATTCCCTCACTCTTTCTCAAGCACGCTGCAGACGGTATCACCATTCCCATTAGGATTCTGATCAAATGATTCATGCTGGAATCTTATGTCCCCAAATTATGGACAGCTGCCTACATCTTGCCCCTCCACAAAGAAGGCAAAAACAATAGCATCTCTAACTTCAGACCAATAGCCACTCTTTCCCCAATTTCAAAAGTATTTGAAAAATGCATTCACCTTCAACTCATGCCCCACCTCCTCAATAACCAACTCCTCACCCCTACACAACACGGCTTCCATCCTGGCCATAGTACTACAACTGCTCTCCTCTCTTTCTTAGACATTAACCATGCCCGTGATGCTGGAGAAATGGTCTCCACTGTCCTTCTTGATCTATCCAAGGCATTCAACACTGTATCACATACCCATCTTCTCAATCACCTTTCTAACCTCAATCTCTCCTTAGATACCCTTTCATGGTTCAAAAGTTATCTCTCTGACAGATCCCAAGCTGTGAAATGCAAACTGGTACTTCACCCTTCCTACCTATACCTACCGGAGTCCCCCAGGGATCTATACTCGGACCTATGCTCTAACATATTCATCAATAATTTTCACACTGCAATTCCAAACGCTCAAATAGTGCAATATGCTGATGACTCCAATTAGCAAGTTAGTCTGCTCTGCCCTTAGCCTTCCTGAGCTCCACACTAAAACACAATTGACCTTCACAACTACAGAGAACTGGATGCTTCAAAATCATGTCTCCCTTAATGCCAATAAATCCAAAATCCTTCTTTTCTCCCCCACAAAAGCCCATCCTCTTGACAAGCAATCTTTCAAGATCACCAGCCATACACACTCCTCTATAGAAGTTGTTCCTTCTGCCAAACTTCTTGGTGTTACCATTGATGAACATCTGAAATTTGATATACATGTTCAACAGAATATCAAAAAAACCATCAGAAACTCTGTATGCTTTATAGAAACGCTCACTTTCTCTCTATTGCTACAAGGCAAACCCTCTCCTCCTCCTAAATACTACCTTCCCTATTGTATGGTGCTCCACTTCTAACTAACCTCTCAGCTTCCATCTCCTCAAAACTAGAAAGCGGCTACAACAAAATCGCCAAATTTGCTACTAAATCTACTCACTGCACCCACCACTGCACCTCTCTCTACAGTCTAAAGTGGCTCGAGCTTCCTAATCATCTAGACTACCTTCAACTTACTACAGCCCACAAACTAATCTTTAAACCTACTGTATATGCCCTGCTCCAACTAATATCTTGCCTTTCTAAACACTGCTCAGACCCCTAAGATCAGCCCAACAAAATCTACTTTCTGTACACAAACCTAAACGACCCCCTGGCCAATTTCTCCTTTCCTACTCACTGGCTAGAAAATGGAACTCTCTCCCACCCCTACTAAGAATCACTACAAACTCTGAACACTTTAAATCCCTATTCTAATCCCACCTCTCCAAAAACTGGAAATGTAATTGTACCCTTCCTACCTAAATCCCTCTTATGTCTCCTAGACATGTTCTCCTTCAAACACCTCTACTTCTGCTATTTCTACAGCTCCCCCCCTCTACTTCAACTGTATATTGATTTTTTCTCCCCTGTGTGCTTACTATTTAAATACTGTACACAGGCTCCCATCTCTACTCTGTGTAAATGGCTCTCTGAATTTGATTGTAAAAATATTATTCACATATTTCATATGTGTGTGTTCTTTTGCATTATTCTAGTATAATTTGTACAAATGTAGGATTCTATGTTTGCTTGTTTTAATTTCTGTAATTGTTTTTATTATGGAGCTTTTCTCCCTGGGCCTCCACTGAAAATGGGCATTTTGGGCCCAGTGGACCTCCCTGGTTATCAAACTGGAAATAAATAAATTAAATAAATCTGATGTTAGTACCAAAAATGTCCCACTTTGGGCATTTGAAAAGGTGGCAACCCTAAATAACGGAAGCAACATTAGATAAATTATTCAATTCCTGCCCCCTTTTTTAAACAAGAAACATCTTTATTAAACTATCATTTATGACATAAGCAGTCATACATTTATATAAAAGAAAACAAACCACACCGACACAATCCTAGTTGCAAGCATTTTACATCACAAACCATATTGAAACACTTCCAGTAGCATACATTATACATCACTTAGAATCTACCCAATCGTTTTTCAGTCAAACATTACATAGCTCATTTAAGTCCTGTCTTCTTTTAAATCTCATTCCTCCCCTGTATGTACTGTTCCCACAATTCCTATTTTTTCCTATGTAGTTTTCTCTTACATTTTTCTAAAGATATCAATTCCAGTTGTTTTATCTCTGTTACTATATTCATTACTTCTAATACAGTTCTTATAGATTTTGATTCCCATTTTCTAGTAATCGCTTTTTTGGCAGCTACCACAATTAGAGACAGCAAGGCCTTACCTTGTTTAGGCAATTCTGACTCTGTATCACAGCTCAGAAAAAATCAGCTCCCTCGTCATACCAATCTTCCTACCCAGCATCTCTGACAGTGCATCTTGTAGGGAATCCTTAAAGTCTGCCAAGTCACTGCATTCCCAGAAAATATGTTCCCAATTACCTCTTTCTTCCCCGTCATACCTCCAACTGATGAGAATAAAACAGTTACCTTAAATCATACAGCCTTCCAGAGGAAGGACATCAATGCCACTGATGAGAATATCTTGTTTTATGACACTGGAGTAGGGAGCAGTTCAGCCACAAATGTTATTTATAAGGTAACTAAAATGAAGGATATTGGCACCCAGCTTCAACTTCAGATTAGAAGAGTGGGGTTTGATCAAACTGTAGGTGGTTCTGAGATGCATCTGTGAATAAGGGATTACCTGGCATAATATTTCAATCAACAGCGAAAAAAGAAGTATGTGATAGGAAATCAATGGGCTATGGCATGTTTGCAAATAGTCTGCCTTTTTTGGAAACAGTGTCAATAGCCTATAGTGATCACACTGTCCAGACTAATATTTTATCAGATAACACTAGTTTGAAATTGAGGGGGGAACTAGCCAGGAGGTGAAAAATCTTTGCACTGACCTTTTTGAAAAAGTGGCAAAGCCAGCTCAGGAGACACTGAATAGTGCTGAGATGAACATGGAAGGCATCAATAAGGTGGTTCTTGTTGATAGACCTTAATGGTTTCTCAAAGTACAAACAACTTTATTAAAGGAGGAGATAAGGAAGAATGTAAATATCGATGAAAGCCTTCAGAGTCAAGCTATTTGTTATCTGTGATGCAGCTATGTATCCTATTCAAGTGGAATTCAGCCATTAAGTGGAAAAGGAGGAAGATTCAGGGAGAAGTATTCAGTTCAAGAAATGTATACTCTTTCACTGGACTCTGACCCACACCTACATTGTAAAGCTATCAGTCACCTGCTGCACAGATGATTTTGAGTTGTCAGCTTTGGGGACTTGAGCATGCTGAACCCTGATGATCTGAAGGTGCTTAGGTCTCAAACCTCATGACTGTGAAGCCCAGGAGAGTACATGAGTGTTTTAAGAACTATGCAGAACACGAATAAAAAGTATTAAAACACATTTCAACACAGACAAGAGTGGTGTACTGCTCTGTTTTGACATGGCTGTCTGTTTCTGAGATAACTGTGGAAAAAAGGCCACAGGAAGAATTAACTTTAGCAAAGCTGTGTGGCAATTTCAAGTTTATTTGGAGGTGAAAGTATACACCCAGATATTAGCAATATTACTGTCTCTGTCTAAGAAGAAAAGACTATTCTAAAGAGGCAAAAAAGAGTAGTCCAAAGACGAGAGAGAAAAAATTGATGAAGCTGTAAAGAATAGAAGATAAAGGAAAGATAGAAGAGTCTGAGAGAGAGACACTGAAAAAAAGCAGAAAAGGAAGTCTCTGATGATAAATGAAGATGAGTAGAAGGGGGAAGGACAGAAAAAAGCCTCCAAGACTGAGAAGGATGAGGCCAAGGAGTCCAGACCAGCAAAGAAAATGAAAACAAAACTCTAAATGAAATTTCTGTAATGTTGCCAGACGATGTACTGCAACCATCCTATGAAGAACTGCACACCTAACAAAAGAAACCACAAGATCTGATTACTGGAACTATGAAAAACGAGTAAGAAAAGACAGCTTATACCCTAGAAATTGTTACCTTTGTAACAGAGGATGAACTTTATCAAGATAAATTATTTATTTTTATTTTATTTATTTATTATTTGACATTTGTTAATCGGGGAGGTCTGAATGGGTCTACAGAAACCATTTTCAGCAGAGGCCCAGGGAGAAAAGCTCTACATACAGTACAATACAAATACAGTATAATCCCATACAATAAAAATTACATTAGAAATACTATACACAAAATAAGTTGAAAGAACAAACTGCTACAAGATGTTGAAAAATATTACTACACATCTAGACAAGTCTATACAGTTAAAACACTACAGACAATATTAGTCACTCTCACCATACATGATGTAGACATTGTCCAAAAAAGTAGTACGTAGGTAGTGCATTGTGTGACATTGACTGTAATACTACATGCAAAATAGAATGTTAGTTTCCGTTAGGAAAATAGCAGCCAGAAAGTTAGTGGTGCAGATAGATAGTGAGACAGAGTTAAGAAGAATGGAAGCAATAAAGCCTGAGCAGTAGCTTAAGGATATGATACAGAAGCAGAGAAGGAGTTAGAAGAGCCTTAGGATCTTGCAGTCTGTGAGGGATTGAAATGTGACAGAAAGAGGAAGACCTGAGCATTAGGTGTGCTTTATACAGGAGCAGAGCCATGTATTTTTGAGATGATTTTTTAAAGAGGCTTTGAAATGGGTTAGTGCAGGCACAGACCTGGTAGCTAGAGGTAGTGAATTCTAAAGTATAGAGACAGAGTATAGATGCAGAGAGTGACCAGGTTTTCTTGTGGGTTTTGAGATAGCTAAGAGATTTTTGTCTTCTGATCATAGGGATCGATTTGGTGTGTAAGGTGCGACTAGACTGCCTAGTGCATGGCAGGCAGTAGACTTGAAAATAAGGTTGTGTAAGGTGGATAGCTAAATAAAGGCAAGTTGGTTGGGGAGTTCAAGCCAGTTTAATTCTAGGAGTGGTTTACAGTGGTGTGTGTGATATTTAGAGTTTGTGGCAAACTTTGCAAATTTGTTGTAGCACTGTTCCAACTTGCTTAGGGTAGAATTTTGTAAGTTAGTTAAAGGAGCACATGCCACGGTGGTGCAGTGGTAGCGTTGTCGCCTCACAGCAAGAGGTTCTCCCATTCGATTCTCGGCTGGAGCGCCTTCTGTGTGGCATCTGCATGTCCCCCCCGTGGTCAAGTGGTGTTCGAAAGACTTGCGTGAATGGGCGTGCCTTCATTGAAGGTTGGGCGTTGGGCTGGCACCTCGGCACCGTAAAAATCTACTGCCAATCATCAACGGACCGGAGTTCTGCTGTGGCGACCCCTAACCGGGAAAAGCCGAAAGAAGAAGAAATTAAGAAAGGGTCACCATAAAGAAGGAAGGGAAGTAAAAATATTTTTGCAAGGGTAGTTTTGGTTGCTGCAGTAAAGAAATGTTTGTTTCTATATACGAGTCCCAGTTTTTGAGGAGTTTTCTTTATATTTTGCTGTATATGGGGGTCAAATGAAAGTTTATTGTCAATGATAACACCTAGAAGTTTGTTTTCCTCCACTATTTCAATGACAGTGTTGTCAGATGCAAGGATGTTGAAATGATCAGTGACAGGGGAGGTATTTTTTGGGATGAAAGAGTACTAGTTTTGTCTTCTTTGGATTAAGAAAGAGTTGGGTATTTCTTAGCCAGGATTCAACTGCAGTAAAGGACTGTTGAGTTTTTGAAAGTAGTTCTGGTAGTGATTGAGCATTGCAGATTATGGTGGAATCATTAGCATACTTAATGAAGGTCCCAGGGTGCGAGTCAGTGTGAAGGTTGTTTGTGAAAATATTGAAGAGTAAGGGTCCTAGGATGGAGCCTTGGAGGACTCCAGTAGGAAGGGTGAGAGTTCATTGGACCATTTCACTGCTTGTTTACGATCCTTGAGGTAGCTCTGAAACCATTTTACTGTGTTGTGTGGGAAGCCTAGGTCAGACAGTGTGTTCGAAAGTAAGGGGTGAGACACTGTGTCAAAGGCCTTGGAGAGATCAAGGAATACTGAGGCTGTATAGCATCCTGCACCTCTGGTCTTGTTCATGGCATCTGTAAAAGATAATAGTGCTGTAGCTGTGCTGTGTCTAGATCAAAAGCCATGTTAGGTTTTGTTTAAAAGGTTGTTTTGCAATAGATATTGCATTACCTGCTGATTTATACCTCTCTCGAGAATTTTGGATATGGGTGACAAGATGGATATAGGACGGAAATTGGATAGATCAAAAAAGTTACCTCCTTTGTGGACAGGAGTGATGTGAGATTGTTTCCATATGGTAGGTACTTCTGATTTGGATAAAGACCTATTTATAAGGATACTGATTGGGTAAGCGACTGAGTTAGCAGTCAGTTTGAGGTAGTATGGGGGGAGCTTATCAGCTGAGGTAGAGCAGGGTTTTAGTTTTTGTAGCAGTTTCTTAATGGTGTCACTGGGTATGGGCTGAAATGAGAATGGGGTTTGTATTACATTTTGTTGAGTAGGGGTGTTAGTTATGACAAGGTTAGAAGTAGTTGATGGCCTGGGGTTGGTGTCTGAATAGGTTGAAGGGTGGGGGGAGTCCAGCATTAGGGGTGTTAGTTAATAAGTCTGAAATTGATTTTATGAAGTGCTTGTTAAAGTTTTCGGCTATTTGTGATGGAGGGGTATCTGGTGATAGGGCGTGCTCTCCATTTCTTCCAGGGTTAAGTAGAAAAGATATGGAGTGCCAAAATTTACTGGGGTTGATTTTATGCTGGAGTTGAAGCTGGGAATAATATGACCTCTTATTGCTGTTGATTAGTGTTGTCACTTTGTTACGTAGTGTTTTGAAATTAACATGCTTTTGTTCATTTTTGTTTTATTTCCAGGTTGACCAGGCTAGGTCCCTGTGCTTCATCAGGTGTTTACATTCCTTAGAGAGCCATGGTGCTGAGTTCTTTTTGATTCTTTTCATAGGAATGGCAGCTGGTGTGTTAAGTATGTGAAGGAAGGTGTTGTGCAGCATTAAGGGGTAGTTGTTTAAGGGGTGCCCAGTCTATTTCTTGTAGGAGATTGTTGAATTTATGCTAATAAAAATTAGTTGAGTACCTAACCGATTTTATAGTGTGTGTACTCTTAGTTGTTGGGAGTTTGTTCTAATGGAATAAGCTGGTAGATGATCGCTCAGGGAGTTAGACAGTGTACCAGAAGAGGGGTAATCGGCAGGGTGGGATACTAGAATCTAGTCTAAGGTGGATTGGCAGGTAAGATCTTTTTTGTATCTTGTTGGAGCATTGATAAGCTGAGAAAAAACAATACAGATTCATATTATTTGTGGGGGAGTCGGAAGTTATGGTTTGCCAGTCTATATTTATGTCTCCTAAGATTATTGTTTCAAGGTTTATTGTTTGGGATGTCCAGGATAAAATATTTTCCAACACTGGTATATTATTACCTGGTGGGATATATATTACTATTATGCAAATTATTTTTGATATATTGAGGTTCAAAAAGGAGATTAGTACCTCAGCATTGGAAAAGGTGGGTATATTACTGGTGTAGGGTGTGATGCGGAGTGTAGAGGGATACAGAAGTGCTATCCCTCCCCCTTTTTTTAGATCTATCTCTTCTGGTTATTGCAAAGTTTGCAGGTATTATTTCTGAGTCTTTTACACCTGGGTGTAGTCATGTTTCTGTAAGGGCTAGTATGTCAGTTTTATTTTGATCAATCCAGGCACGCAATGGGGCTATTTTATTACATATACTTCTAAGGTTCAGAGTAAGTATGTTTAAATTTTTTGGGGTTACTCTATTGGTTAGGATTAGAAGGTGGGCCAGGGTTAGGATGTATGTCTCCACATTTGAGTAGGTAGGTAATGAGGAAGGAGTACCTTGGGAAGTGTTTTTATCCTTAGGTGATAATACTGGTGTCAAGTGTGGTTTTGTAGGAGGTGAGGAGGCCAATGTGTGACTTGAATAATATGGGAGGGTATAGTGGAAAAGTTGAGAGGAGATATGTGATAAGCTGTGTTGTTTTATTGGGGTGATGGTTGGAGGAGGTTGTTGATGTGTATTGATGTCTGGGGGTAAGCAAGGATATACCTGTAGTGAGGGTGAGAATTAAGAGTAAAGAAGCAGATTAGGAGGAGCATGTCAACTGTGATAGTGGGTTTAAAAATAGTAAAAGTGGTATTTGTGTGTTAGAATGTAATATCATGTATAAACAGAGATTATATTATCTTGTGATATGTGTGCAGCTGAAGGTAAGGTTGGAAATGTTTTGACTTCAGGGTGAGCTTTGACAATGTGCTTAGGTGTTTTGCCCATGGTTTGTGATAAGGAGGAGTGGGAGATGTGACTGGTCAGTACTACAATTATGGCGCAATATTAGTTTATGTGTATAATAGAAGAAAAGGTGGTAAGCCTGGAGTTAATGTAAGACAGTCTGAGGCAGTGATAGTATTGTGATGGTAAAAGAGTAAGATGCAAAAAATTATAGTAGGGGGATGAGAATTCAAGCTGATGGATGGAAGGGGAAGCAGATACGTTTGGTTAAATAAAAGTAGGTATGGTGTGGACAAGGTAGAGTTGTATACAATTGGATCAGAGGAATGAGGGGGAATGGTTTGCTTGGGATATGAGTAGTGGTGCTGGGGGAGGGTGGGATATGGGGGAAGGGCAGGGGAGCGGAGCGAACGGAGCGGGAAGAAACCTGCAGATGGTTTACCACCATAAACAATCAGTGAGGTAGAATGTTCTTGAATAAAAATGACAAAGTGACTGAACTCTAAAAACTTGACCTGAGTCACAGCATCTAATTTTATAGTTATGGGCTTTTCAATGTCTTTTCCAGGGATCTATTACACTGATAAGAGTAAAATATACTGAAGTGCTAATGTAGCTTCACTTTCAGCAATAAAAGGCCTGTGAGTAAGTGGGGGGTGGGGATATCCTTCCAGCAGATTCAACATTACAAACAGAACACACTAGTGCATGACTTAACAAATTAAATTATTAGTCTGAGTCTATGAATTTGTCTTACATACATTTAACTCAGTGTATTTTTTCTTTCTGAAATTTTGAAACTGCAAGTGAACTTCAGCTGTGCAAGTTCTTTAGGTAGTGGGTTGTTTCACTTCTTGCAGAGTGAAGCAGCTGGATGGACTTTCAAATGAATACCAACTAGTTTCCATAGAAGACGAAACAAGAAATTTCTGTCAAAGCTGTCAAGGTTTCTGACTAGTGTGATGAAGATTTATATACAGCTAGCACTAAGAATTTGAAGAAAAAGTTGTCAGATGTGGAGGACAGGAAGAACTGACCATAACTATTAGTATTACTGGAAAAACTCGAGTCTTTTCATGTACTTTCTCAGGGTGCCGAAGATGGTACCACAGGAAGATTAGTTCTTCACAGAAGTAGAAATTAGAGTTGTGTTAATAAACTTACTAACAAGTAATATTCTAATAGATTACTGTTGCAAAAGCCCAGGCTGTTTGGATCCTAGCCCCCCAGTGACAATTTAGCTTTCACAATTTATGGGTGCCTTCAACATACTTTGTAAGGAGCTTGAGGGCAGTTTTACTATAAACACAGTCAGAGTACCAATTTAGTTAGAGCATATTGCCTAGAAAAGGGAGGGAAGAGCCCTGAAAGTACAATGCAAGGAAACAAACCCATCACTAAGCTGTATACACAAGGGGTTATACATCTACAGCCTGGGAATAGTAAATGAAAGCAGCCAAAACAAAGGTGCTGGAGGGAGGGGAGGCTAATGCAACAGTGATCTATGAGAACATCTACTGTTATGATAAGTTTACTTACACAACTCTACTATGCTCGACATATAGATCACTGTAGCAGTAGCCTAAGCTACTAATCTAATTATCATGGCCTAGAAACGAAGAAAGGAGGAGGAAAGATAAACTAAGATTTTTGGAGCCCCTGGAAAATGGCTCTCGTTCTGGTACTGGAAAAGGAATACAGATTGTAGTGCTTTGTAAAAGTATGTACAGAAGATCAAGTTGCTGCCTATAAAATACTTACAGTCTACTGCTTTCCAGAAAGCCTCTGAGGAAGCCAAAGCCCTTGTGGAATGGGCCCTAATCCTGTCTGGAAGTGGCTTATTATGGTGAGTACATCAAAATGTAATAGTATGAGACAACCACTATGAGGTAGTTTGCTTTTGCACTGGTTGTCTTTCCATTTACCTTCATAGAAGGCAAACATCTGGTCAGCTTTCCTGAAGGCTTTGAGCTTTGTTTAGGTAGTAAATGAGCTGCCTGCGGATATCCAGAGTGTGAAGAATCTTTTTTTACCTTGTAATTAGGTTCAGGGAAGAAGTCAGAGAGATTAATAGTCTTGCTTGAGGTAAACTCTAAAAACACTTTAGGCATAAAAGGGTTAGTTCACAAAGAAACCCTGTCCTTGTGAAAAAGAGGTAGGTGTCTCATCACAACAGGCTGTACCTCAGACCCTCTCCTTGCAGAAGTTAGAGCAATGAGTAAAACAGTCTTTATGTTAAGATCCTCAGTTGAACCTGATAAGCTGATTCAAATGGTAAAGCAGCACATTTTTAATATCCGAAGGAGGGGCGGCACCTGTTTCCTAGGTGGACAGATAAGCAACTTCCCTTTCAAAAACTGTTTAACTTGAGAATGGTTAGAATTGGGAGGGGGTTCAAAGGTTAGACAAGCAGAAATGTCTGACAAATGAACCCTGACAGATGAAAAAGAAAGGTCAGAGGGCAGTAACTCACACAAACCATTAAGAACTAGAGGCAGCAAGGCCTGAACATGACCATGGTTCTTGCACTGGCACCAAGAAGAAAATCTTTTCCACTTGCACATATATGATATTCTAGTAGGAGTTGTTTCACCTCCTTTAGTACATGCTGCACATCCTCAGAAAAGGTGCATACAAGGGATTAAAATTCTAAAGCTGCCTAAAACATATCAAAAATTCTATCATTTGGGCACTTAGCTGAAGAGTTTTTAGGTTGGGGGGTGTATCAAACAATCCTTCTCTTATGTGAGCAAATCCAGTTTGTGGGGAAGTCTGTGGTAATTGACCTTGACTAGACTGAAAAGAAGGAAGAACCACTGTTATCTGGGCCAAAAGGAAGTCACCACAACTTTGCTGTGTCCTTGTGTATCTTCAGAAGAACCCTGGATATCAGTGGAAATGGTGAAAAAGCATACAGGAGCATTCTACTCCATGGGAATGAGAAGGCATCTGTCTTCCAGGTCTGTTTGCAAGGAGTCCTGGAGCAGAATTTCTTCAGTTGTGTGTTCTGAGAGGAGGCAAACAGATCTACTTGAGGGAGTCCTCACAGTTGGATCAACTCTAGGAAGACCCCAGAGTGAAGTTTCCACTCATAAGGGTCTGTGTCCTGGTCCTGCTCAGTCTGCCTGCTATAATGTTTTGCTCTGACAGAATGTATAAAACCTGATAAGTCACAGCAAGTCTGCAAAGAGGGTATAATCTGGTACCGCCTTGTTTATGTACCACATTACTGTGGTGTTGCCTGTATATATTTGTAGGGGTCCTAGAGACCAGAGATGATTTAAGGCTTTCAAAGTGCTGATCACTGCCAACATTTCTCAGGTATGTGCTTGTGTCTGCTGTGAAGGTTGCACACACCTTCCACTTTCAACACATTGGCAAATGCTCCCCTCGTCAGGTGTGATACATTTATAGTGAAAGACTGTAGAGGATCAGAATGGAGCGTGAGCCTGCAAGATATCTGACCTACCCGCCAGAGAATCTCCCTTCTTACAAATCCCAAAATAGGGATCTGAAAATGCAAAGGGTGAAGGTGTTGAATCGAGACTGACATGAGGTACCATTAGATTTTCTTTTCATGTGGATTCTGGACAGGGAAATCATACATAAGAATCATCAATGCCATGCATTCCAAAATCCTGAGAAATTCCCTTTTAGATACTTGGCTGTGGATGGAGAAACTCAGGAAGAAATGTTGATGCACCTCTAATTTGTCTGGAGAAAGAAATGTTCTTCTTAGGGAAAACTCTAGCAGACATCCCAGGAATACAGTTCTGTAAGAAAGGATGAGTGGAGATTTTTGTAAGATAATTTGAAACCCAGACTGAGTAGGAGATTCTGAACAGCTACTAGACTCTTGACATACAGAGTCTGCAAAGATAAAACAATTGTCCAATATGGAAAGATGTAAATGATTTGAAGTCCGCAATAAGCAATTATTGGAGCTAGACATTTTGTGAATACCCTTGGTGCACTTGAAGTCCAAAGGGTAAGTCAAAGAACTGATAATATAAGCCAGGCACAGAAAATCTTAAAAAAGTTTGAAATGGTCAGCAATAGGAATGCATGATAAGCATACTTTATGTATAGCCTTACCATCAAAGCTACAGAAGGTATCACAGATGAAATAGGGAATGAAGGGAAAGCATTTTGAACTTTGGAATCTTGACAAAAAGATTTAAAAAGGAAAGGTCCAGCAGAAGAATAGTTAGGGTTGGGCAAAAGGGGCAGTCACTCAGTGTGCAAGATGTCAGGGGGTGCAATTGGGAGCTGGCCGATCGAGAAGTAATGCATTTCCAGAATTCAGAAATGAATGCTGATAGTGCATTAGTAGTCAGGGCTGAAGAGCATCATTGTTCTGTGAACAGTATTTAAATTGTAGCAAAGCACGTGTTACATTTTAGCCACTGACTTGCTACAGTTTAAAGTTAAAAAATATGTTTGTCTTTCCTTAAGCACCTGTAGGCTTGCTTGTTTCCTCCTGAGTCCAGATGTAAGGAGCCCAGGAGCACTTAGATTGGGAAACCGACTTTTCTTTCCGCTTTTCACTTGGTTTTCTGGCATGACTCTGAGGTAAAGAGCACTAACCACCCATATTTGGGAATGGACCTTTTCTTTGCTCTCCAACTCACAGGGTAGAGTGGCACTATAACAGGGATTGTTCCATGTGCTGGATGAGCCAGCTATAGCTCTGAAGTCCAACAGAGGCCCTCCAAGATCCTTCCTTTTTGGTACCAGAACAATTCTTGAATAAAAGCCCTTAACCATTTAGCAGGGAGGCACTACTTCTGTTACTGCCTGTGCAAGCATTAGATACAGAATGTGGGTTAACAAAGAGACTTTGGTTCACAGGGCAAGGTGGAATCCCCTGGAAGGGAGAGAGGGAGGGATTACCACTGTCAAGTGTATCCCTGCTGAATTACCTTTAAAATCCATTTGTTTGCCACAATCTGCTACCATAAGGGGAGATGAAGCCTGTGGGAGATGGGAGATTGTCAGGGTAGGACTGGAGTTGAGCCTTAACAGGCAAATAGTCATGTTTACTTGAAGACTTTTTAGCTTTTCCTTTCTTTTTGAAGACTCCTTGTAAATGCTTTTTAAACACCTGTTTGACTGATTCTTACTGCTTAAATTGATTATTGAAAAGGGGAGCTGAGAAAGAAGGGAGATTTTTATTTGCTTTAAAAAAGGAAGGGTGACTATTTTGAGTCACCCCTGCATCAATTTTCCCCTTTAGTCATGCTTCTTGAGTCACCTCGGCTGCAGAAGGGTCAAAAATAATTTCCTTGTCCGAGGGAGAATTTAAAGCTTAATTTTTAACATCTTCAGGAATATTTTGAAAATAAAGCCAAGCCAATCTTCTCTTTAGTAACCCAGAAGCAGCAGGTCTGGAGGAAGAATCGGCAGCATCATAAGCACACTTTAAACTCATTTAGTAACATGAGAAGCAGATTTTATTTATCTGACATTTGTTTACTGGGAAAGTTCATTTGGGATAATAACCCTATTTTCAAGCCTGAGCAAAAAAGCTCCACGTTGATATAATATGGTTACAGTTAAATAAAGCTATTACAAAGCCTAGTACAGAAGAATGACATATTAACAAGGGTACTGGAACCATAAGGCAAGGGGGTAATCACCCCCCATTTTAAATAAAATCATGAACTGTGACCCCACCTCTTGGCTTACATTGTTTTTTTTAATTAAGAATGTTGTGCTTGTTGTTCACAAAAGGGACATCAGACTCTTTTCCTCAGAGAAAGAAAAGGTGCGCGCGCGCGCGTGTGTGTGTGTGTGTGTGTGTGTGTGTGTGTGTGTGTGTGTGTGTGTGTGTGTGTGTGTGTGTGTGTGTGTGTGCGTGTCCTGTTGTCTGCCAGGGTTTGCAGCAAC
Organism: Protopterus annectens; assembly: GCF_019279795.1. Taxonomy (NCBI): domain Eukaryota; kingdom Metazoa; phylum Chordata; order Ceratodontiformes; family Protopteridae; genus Protopterus; species Protopterus annectens. The sequence continues at coordinate 1,425,319,718 of NC_056725.1, forward strand.
ATGTATGCAAATGTTCACGAATGTGTGTATGCGAGTGTGCACAAGTCTGTGTGTGTATGTGAGTGCACGTGAATGCCTAGGTATATGAAAGTGCCAGCAGTGCTTATATACAAGCGTGTGGGAGTACATGTATACATGTATGCACGTGTACTTGATTATGTGTGTACATGCATGAGTATGTAGAGGGTTCAGACTCTTACATAAGGGAGGCTGCTCCACAGAACATTATTTTTTAAACTTTTAAAGTATGTTTCAGAGGCATACCTCATCCTCTTAGCACAAGAAATCTTTACAAAGCCTAAAGTAATGAGAGGACAAAGGACCAAAAACAGGGGGGGGGGGGCAGATTTTAAATACAGCTCTTATAAAAAGTTGGTAGAATAACAGGACTTGTGTTAACATGTGTTTTATAAAGGGGTATGAAGTCTGCAATTCAAATGCATGTCTTTATTTAGTAAACCAAAATAAAAACGGTTAGGGCGAAACACAGCTCACAGCTTGTATGTCCAAGGAATCCAAACATTCATAAAAGCTGAAACATCCAAGGCGTACTTCAAGGACACGAAGCAATAGACAAGTCCATAGAAAGTAAAAACACAGCTTTAATACCAGAAGTAAAACACAGAGTTAGCGCTTTCACCTTTCGGCTTCATCAGACTCAATAAAGTAACAAACTACAGAGTCTTAAATATCCCAAGAGGTGGGAAACACTGATGAAATCAGCTGTAAGTGTCCAATTAGTATCCAATGGAGAAGGCTAAACATAAACAACTATACTGAACAAAGTGCTATTCAGCAAAAAATACATATAAATAAATACAAAAATAATAATAAAGCATAAAAATACTATAAAATACTAATGCTGATTTGATGTACATAATACGTGCACATATAAGAAATATATATAAAAAATATATAATAAATATACAAATGCATCTATACAAAACAAAATAAAATATAAAAGACCCAAGCTTTATGAACATGATGTGCAAAAACTAAGATGTACAGTGAATCATGGTACTTCAATTATATACTTTTAATTTTCTCATTCTCAGAAAGGGCTTAAAGGACAATTTAAGGTTAGAGGTGATTTAGTATATTTGGCCTCCTGTAACACCTGCTCGTCTTTCTATATAGGCAAGACTAACAGGTGTTTGAGGGATAGGATGCGTGAACATCTATACAACATCAGAGTGAAAATAAGCTGAATGATTTAGCCAAACATGTTTTGGACACTGATGACACACACAGTTTTAATTTCAGGATTATAGATACTATTCAAGTTACTAATCGAGGAGGGGATATAAGGAGTTTAACTGAGAGTAGAGAGAATGTGTGGATTATGAGATTCAGATCTGATGTTTTTCCAGGTCTGAACTCTAAATTGTCCTTAAAGCCCTTTCTGAGAATGAGAAAATTAAAAGTATATAATTGAAGTACCATGATTCACTGTACATCTTAGTTTTTGCACATCATGTTCATAAAGCTTGGGTCTTTTATATTTTATTTTGTTTTGTATAGATGCATTTGTATATTTATTATATATTTTTTATATATATTTCTTATATGTGCACGTATTATGTACATCAAATCAGCATTAGTATTTTATAGTATTTTTATGCTTTATTATTATTTTTGTATTTATTTATATGTATTTTTTGCTGAATAGCACTTTGTTCAGTATAGTTGTTTATGTTTAGCCTTCTCCATTGGATACTAATTGGACACTTACAGCTGATTTCATCAGTGTTTCCCGCCTCTTGGGATATTTAAGACTCTGTAGTTTATGTTACTTTATTGAGTCTGATGAAGCCGAAAGGTGAAAGCACTAACTCTGTGTTTTACTTCTGGTATTAAAGCTGTGTTTTTACTTTCTATGGACTTGTCTATTGCTTCGTGTCCTTGAAGTACGCCTTGGATGTTTCAGCTTTTATGAATGTTTGGATTCCTTGGACATACAAGCTGTGAGCTGTGTTTCGCCCTAACCGTTTTTATTTTGGTTTATTTATTTGGATTTGCTGCTTGGATAGGGCGTTTACCCTGCTGCTTACTTTTCTTGGTTGTCTTTATTTAGTGACTTCAATCCTCAGCGAATTGCCAGATAATCACATATTTTACGAGGAACAGACCAAAAATATGAGGAAAAATCTGAAAAATCTGGACAGTTGAGAGGCATGTTTTGAAGTTTATATATTAGAATGAAGAATGTTATCTCTCTGCATGCAATTTTGTTGTGCCTGTGCTGCAATATCAGTAGCAGCTTGACCCCTCTGAAAAATTGCATATAGACAGATAACTTTCATGATTCTTACATATGACCTTCAAAGCTATTCAGGGAAAATATTAATTATTCATTTTATTGCAATATTCCTGTTTTTGGAGTTAAGAGCTAGCAATGTAATATTCAGCAAATATTACTCAACCAATGCATTTCTGTGCAAATTCATCCTATCAGGAAACTAGCTCTTTTTCTATTGTGAAGCAGCTACTTCAAGTGATTATAGTACACCGGTGCATGGGAGGTGTGGTGGTTTTGAACACACAAACATATTTTGGAGTGTTTAGTGCTGCTCAGTCAACAAACTTTTACCTGAGTAACTGTCAGTAAATATTTTCTTATATCTCAATGATCGTTACTCATAATTCTTAGCTTGTAGAAGTTCCTCACATGGTTTGTTTTCTTTTATATAAATATATGCTTGCCTAAGTCTTAAGTGATAATTCAACAAAGGTGTTAAAAAAGTAAACTAAGCAGTTTTTACCACCACTGCAGGCTGGTAGTTTGCCTCAGACGCAGGTGAGAGACTCTGCTGTGGCCAAGTTGGTTCTTCAGACCAGTCTTCTTTTTCCTTGGATCCCTTTGGTGTGGCACATACAGCCACTATGGACTGGGAGTTAGCAATGTCCTTTGCAGCTGTTGGGTACCCCTTAGTGGACAAGGAAGAGCCACTTTTGTTTGTGTTGCAAGAAGGGACAGGGAAGGTAGCCCTGCTTAACCAGAATGTTATGCCTATCCCTGAGGAAGCTATTGTTGCCATTAAAAATGTGTTTGCCTTAAAGGACAACCACACCCACAGACTCAAATAATATGTTTATTTCATCATGGTTTTGTGTTTCATACATTTTAACACAACTCTGGGACTATTTAGAGCTTTTTAGATATTTTTATACGCAATTTCTGACTTTGACCACATGGGGTCTGGCATCTTGAAATAATTCTGACTGTTTAGTTTGTCTCTAAGTATCCCAGAATGCACTGTTTGTCTCAAAAAAATGCACCAGATCTGCCACGTTTTCCCTAAAGCTCCTGTCAGTGCACTGATTTTACAGGCATTCACTGCTGTGTTCTAGTCACCTACTTTTGGTTAAAATGTTATCCTTTTTCAATGACTACTTCAAACACAAGCAGTGCAAATGCTACAGAACAGAACTGAAAAGTGCATTTTATTGCTCTTTCTTCTTAGAAATGCTAACTTGATTTCTTTTGTGAAGGCTGAAATCCAGTTCTTCAAGGTATCCCCCCCCTTCACACCTACCTTCCCTAGCTGTCAAAGAGCTAAGGGTAATTTGACCCATTACCTGCATGTGATTGACAGCTCACAGCAGGTGACCAGACTAATGTACTGTTTTCTTGTCAGCCTTTCCTTCCTTACAGTGGGAAACTTGTTTTGTTGCACTCCTCCTGTCAAATTTAGAACCAAGCTCCATAGCATTGGGAATAATCACTGTTATGCAAAGCATCAAACTCACACTTATTTTTCCTTCCTGTTTGGTTAAATAGCTAACAAATGATGCACTATAAACACAAAATATTTCACAGACTTGCATGACAGCACCCACATGCTTTTTTTAAGTGGTAATTTTAAAAAAATTACGGTATTGCATACTTCTTGAAATCTGATGTAGTGTTATCGATTAACTGTGACAGACATCTGCATCTTATGTAAAAACATGCAATTAATGTCTACGCATGGTCATTGCAAATTTATGCTCTTAGTTTTTGCAGCTGTTACTGTGCTTCTGCCTGTACTTTGTCACATATCAGTAGGGCTCTTCAGAAAAGTGAGATTATAACTTGACATTTTTGCAGGTTAAGAGTAGGCTGGGCAAGGCAGCTCTGACATCACTATGTGGGAGGTCCACTGGCTCTTCTCTACAGCATGCAAATCAGGCGGGGATTGCATCACTTTGGGGGAAGAGATGTCCCGATAGCTAGAGCAAGAGCTTTGGCAGATGTGACATTATCATTCCAGAGCCAGCTAGAGGTTTTTCAACTTGGTTTTCAAAGTGAAAGTAAAACAGTACGGAAAGGTAGGAAGCCTAACAGGGAAAACAGTTGAGTGGATTAGTTTTTAAAGCTGCATGGGTGATTTTTCGAGGCTGAATCAACGAACAGGGACTAAAAGAGACAGCAGGTTGAGCAATCTGCTTTAATATCCCATTGTTGTCCTTTAATTTCTCTGTCTAAAAGAAACAAAACTAAACGTATAGTTTCTCCTGCTCCAGTTTCAGTGGACAGGAGTAGTGTATTAAGTCTGGCTCAGGGTCTTGTAAACTCTATTGACCTTTTTTATCAGGTTTTTTTCTGGTAACAGAAAAAGGTATTTCTCTTTTTCTGAAGAGATTCAAGAAATTAAAGCTGGATAGGTATGCAATGGAAAAATATTTTTTCCCCTCAGAATTCACATTCAGACTCACAGGACAGCATGCTACCTGAATCTCCCTATCAATGCTTTTCTTTCTCCTGGATTATTTCCAGAATGGGCAAGTGTATTCAGTGGGAGAACACTTAGGTGTCTCAGTCCCCCAGAAATACTATCAGCTGTTAGAGGAATTTCCAGAACCTTCACCCATTTCCCCAGTTTTATCAGCTCTGGAGGAAGTGTGTGTGGCACTGCATGCAATTTTCCTGATACTCAGCCTACTGTCCCTAAAAAATGCAAATGGAATGTATAAAGTCGCTTAGTCTTAAGTTTCTATACATTTTTATAGATGACCCAGTAGCTACAGCTTTAGTTAATCCATCTGCTGCTGCTAAACATTTTAACTCTAATCCTTCCCCTTCTGACAAGGATGGTAGAACAAATGTTATATATGGGGAAAAAGTGTTTGCTTCTGCAACTTTAATTTTTAGAATTTTGAATTGTCATGCTTATATGCTAAAGTTTAATCTGACTAATTGTGAAAATACAAAGTATGTTTTATCTGCAGTTTCTTCCTGTGAGGAAAAATCTGCTTTATGTAGTTTGGTTTCTTTTAATTTTCATGTCACTATTCATTTAAAGTCTGTTTATGACTACAGATACTAGATTCATTGATGCTTCTACTGGTACTGTGTTTAGGAGGCTTGCCTGGCTTCATTCACAGAATCTCCGAGAGGATATAAAATAGATTTTAAATTCCCTTTTGGATACAGATTTTGGTTCCACTGCTACAAACTTTATCAAAAATGTGATGAGAGGGCTAAGCTGATATAGGGAATCTCTGATATTTTTTTACCCTTCTTTTTCTAAAATTTCCAAGGGTTTTTTGCTCCCTTGTCCAACTGTGGCAAGAGGCAAACAGTCTCAGCAATATGCTGGTAAACGGACATTAAAAGTAAAAAAAGCACAACTGGCCAGCACAAATAAGATGAACCACCAGTAACTATGTATTGTAGCAACAATAAATAGAAACATGCTCCAGAAAATTAGAAACCAGTTTCGGCAAAGCCTTCTTCAGTGTAAGCACAAGCAAAAATAAAAATACCATACACAGTACACAAATACACCAAATAAGACAGACACCCCTTAAACCTGGGAGGAATAAAGCCCCTAATTTAATTACCCCAAACTTTTCTTTCTTGTTCAATATATTGTGCCAACCTAATTTATTGCTTCCTCTAACCATAATATGATCAATAGCTGTAACTCTAAACTTGGCCAGCACAAATAAGGTGAAACACCAGTAACTATTCATTGTAGCAACAATAAATAGAAAAATGCTCCAGAAAATTGCAAACCGGTTTTGGCAAAGCCTTCATCAGTGTAAGCACAAGCAAAAATAAACATCTCATACACAGTACCACTTAAATACACCAAACAAGACACACACTCCTCCCCACCTTTCACCAATTATAACACACCATTTAAACCTAGGGGGAACAAAGCCCCTAATTTAATTATCCAAAACTTTTCTTTGTTATTCAGTATATTGTACCAACCTAATTTATTGCTTCCTCTTACCATAATACAATCAATAGCTGTAAATCTAAACTTGGCTTAATGGCACCAAAATAACTGACTCTTCTATTATATACAATGTGTATTCTACTGTGTTAACTGCATGTCAAAGGGAAGTGCTGAACATGAGATTGGGGTTTTTTCCAACACATAGGGTGACTGATGCTTGCTTGGGACTGAGTATGTGTACTACTGCAGTGTGTTTGCAAGTAGATATTAAAAACCAGTTGTGGACAGTTTCCCTAAAAGAAATCAGCAGCCCCCAGAACAAAGGACAATCAAGCAAGTCAGAATGACTATGTAAGGGTCTTATCCTCCCTCCCACCCTGGCAGTCTGTTATCCCTTCCAGAAAGTCTGAATCTCTATTTTTCTCCTTGGCATCAGGCTTTCAGACAAATGGGTTCTGAGACTGATTCAGCAGGGGTACATATGGCAGTGGGAAGTGAACTCTCCTTGGCAGAGAATTATTCCACGTCCACCACACCAATCCCTTCTGTTCCCTCCTGTCCTACAGAACATGCTTTATCGGGTGGGTAATAGGAATAGTTTCTCTTTCCCAGTGGGGAATAGATTTGCATTTAAGAATGTTTCTGATTCCAAAGGAAGAAAATGCCTGGAGATCAGTTATGGACCTTTTTTCTTAAACCAGTTTGTGATAATGCCAGCATTCAAGATGCTTTCACAACACAATCTCTTACCATTTCTTCCCCATTTGAGATTTTTTGGTAAACTTAGATTTAAATGATGCTTATTATTACATTCCTATCCAGTAAGGCTTCAGATGTTTCTTAAGGCTTTGTGTCTGGATTGTATTATCCATTCTCTGCCTTATCCTTTGGGCCATCCACTGCCCTAAGAGTATTCACAAACTGTCTAGCTTTGGTTATAGCACATTGCAGGCTACAGGGCATCCACTTTTTTATAGTTAGATTACTTACTTATCTATGCAGACTGACTGTTTTTCAAGTGTCAAGAATCTCACTCTCTTTGGTGAGATATCACCAATGCAGACTGGATTTCCAAGTGAACTTCAGTACAAAGAGCGTTTCTTCCACAGGGAAAAAAAAACATTATCTATGTTTAGATCTGTTCCAGGTTTTTCCCTGATCCCTCTGGTGTTGCACACACAGCCACGATGGACAAGGAGTTAGCAATGTTTTCTGGGGTTATTGGGGTCCCCTTAGTGGGCAGGGGAGGGTATTATGTCAAGATTCTGAGTCTCATAGCATCTAAGATTCAAATGATACCACTGGCCAGACTCCACATGAGAAAGATGCAATGGTATCTAAGTCTCTTTCATACCTCATAACCTCTTACAGCAAGAAATCTAGACAAAGCCATAAATAATGGGGGAACAAAGGCCTCAAAATAGAGACTTTTTTAAATATTGTTCTTACAAACTTAGAAAGTTGATAGAATAACAGGTTTTGCATTACCATGAATTTTCTGAAGGGTGTAAAGTTTGAAACTGAAACCTATTATTGTCTGATTTCAGTCCTCAATGATTTGCCAATGGTTTACCAGAAAACCACAATTTTATGAGAAACATACCAAAAATATGAAGCAAAAATCTGGACATTTGAGAGGTATGGCCTTTTTGGTCCCAGTAGAACACTATTTATCTTTTCAGATTCCAGTTCTGGGATGTGTGAGAAGACAAATAACTTGCTAGAGACACAAAATACCCCAAATCCAGGTCTCTCCCTCTCCCCTCCTGCTTCAAAATAGTCAGTCACTACAGACACCTTGGACTTTGCTTGGAGATCAGTATTATGGGGTACAAAAGTGCAAAGTATGTGGGACAATAAGGACAGATACAAGCACATGAATGTAAAAGAGATGCTTGGCCTTATCAAGGCACTCAGCTCTTTAAATCACCTTTGGTCCCCTGGCCCTCTTCAAGTTGCTATGGACAATAACACAGTGATGTGGTACATAAACAAGCAAGGGAGAACACCAGGTCTTACCCCCTATGCAAGCTAGTCATGTTATCACAGCATATAGCTTTACAACAGACTCTCACTCTTATTCCTACATTCTATCAGATCAGTACTGTGTGGCAGACAAGCTGGCGAGGAGAAAAGCAGACCCTCATGAATGCAAACTAGATCAAGGGGTCTTCCAAGATCTGATCCATCTGTGGAGAGTTTCTCAAGTAGGCCTTTTTGCCTTCTCAATGAAATCAGTTGGCAAAATTCTGCTCTAGGACTTAATGCAAAAAGGCCTCAAAGACTGATGCCTTTTTCTTTCCTTGGGCAAGAACATTCCTGTATGCTTTTCCAACCTTTTCATTGATATTCAAGGTAATTCTGTAGATTCAGGAGGAATCCCCCAAGATCACTGTGGTGACTCCCTTCTGGCGCAGGCAATTATCTAGTCACACAAGAACAGGGGCAAGAGAGGTAAATGGGAAAAAGAAGTTACGTACTCACCATAATGTTCCATCTGAGTAGTTATACTTCATTTTTTTGCAACCTGTGGGTATACGGATCCATATCGGATCAGAGTCGGCAACTTTTCAAACATCTGCTCCGAGCTCCTCCCCTTACCCATAACCCATCACCATCTCCTACCTTCCCTCAGATTGAGTTTGCCACTACTCAATCCATCAGCAACTCAGTTTTATCACAAACCTTGAACAGGTTCGGGGGAAGGAGGGTGGGATGGTTGCAGAAAAATGAAGTATAACTACTCAGATGGAACGTTATGGTGAGTACATAACTTCTTTATCTGAAGTAGTTAACTTCATTTTATCTGCAATCTGTGGGACAGAGTCCCCAGCTACTAAAACTCCTGGGAGGCCTTCATGAAAGGATATTCCTGAGCACCACAGAGAAGAAGGATGCTCTCCCTCTGGAGATCAAATCCAACTTATAATGAGAAATGAAGGTATGTGACCTTGCCCAAGTTGCTGCCGCACAAATATCATCCAGTGAAACCCTACACCAAAAAGCAGCAGAAGTCGCTACAGATCTGGTAGAATGAGCTTTAACAGAACCAGGTGGGGACAGACCTTTGCCTTTATAAATTTGCAAAATACATTGTGTAATCCATCTAGCTAAGGAAACCTTGGAGATGGCTTTGCCCAGAAAGGGTTTACAGAAGGACACAAATAACTGGTCAGACTTACGAAAGGGCTTTGTTCTATGTAAATAAAAATGAAGCTGTCTATGAACACCTAGCAAATGCAGCTTACATTCACCCTTGTTCTGAAAATTTGGAAAGAAAACAGGCAGGTTAATTGTTTGGTTAATGTTTGATTCAGAAGCTACTTTTGGTAAGAAGGAAGGGTTTGTGCAGAGTGAGACCCTGTCCTTATGGAAGATCAAGTAAGGGGGCACGGCAGACAAAGCTTGAATCTCAGAAACCCTCCAAGCCAATGTAATGGCCACTAGGAAGGCTGTATTCCAGGATAAGAACTTCAAATCTACTGATGCTGCAGGTTCAAATGGAGGAGCAACTAATGCCTGCAGAGCCAAGGTAAGGTCCCAAGGAGGAACAGAGTCCTTAATCGGGGGGGGGCGTAAAATAAAGGTGCCTGTAAGGAATGCCTTACACAGTCTCGAAGAGGCCAGAGCATTCATGTTTTTTGCCAACATGGAAATTCGAGATAGCTACCAGTTGCACTTTCACCATGGAGGAACTAGCCCCTTTGTTGGAAAATATTGTCTAAAAAATCCAACACTGCAGGAACAGGGGCTGTAAAGGGATATAGGTTCCTCTGCTAAGCCCAAATAGAAAATTGTTTCCATTTGCTGCGATAAATCTTCCTAGTGGAGGCCTTATGGGATGCCACCAGAATAGTTTTTACTGAAGATGAAAGACCGAGAATCCTGGCAATCAAGGGAACTGGGGCAACCAAGCCGTCAGCTTGAGGCTGTCCAGGTTGGGCGGACAAGTGCCCAAGGGATGAGAGATGAGATCCGGGCAAGGATCCAGAATCCAAGGAGGAGCTAGAATATGAGACCAGAGGAAGGGGAACCACACCTGATGAGGCCATAATGGGACAATGAGGATTACTTTGCACCCCAGGTCGGCAAGCTTTCTGAAGAAACTTCGGAATGAGCAGTAATGGGGGATAAGCATACAGTAACCCGGGAAGCCAAGCATGGACTAGAGCATCTCTGGGGGCATACCCTGGTGAGGGGATCAGAGTGAAGAACTCGCTGCACTTCGCGTTGGAAGGAGATGCGAAGATATCACAGCAAGGCTGACCCCACACAAGGAAGATCTTCTCTGCTATCGATTGTTTCAGAGACCACTCGTATGGCATTAGAATAGCCTGACTCAATCTCTCCGCTAAAATGTTGGAGCATCCCGGGATGTGCGTTGCAATCAGAAATCAACTGGTGGATAATGCCCACTCCCACACTCTCATGGCCTCATGACAGAGAGGGAAAGATCTGGTTCCCCCCTGTTTGTTGATGTACCAGACAACCATGTTGTCTGACTGAACTGTAATCGTCCCCGGGTAAGAACAGTGTGAAAGGCTTGCAACACTAAAAGCACTGCTCTCATCTCCAGAATATTGATATGCAATCTGGTCTCGGTCTGGGACCACATGCCTTGGACTGTCCTCCCCAAATAATGTCCTCCTGCGATAAAGATTCTGGGGGCGACTCAGCGAACTCCGTGACTAGGTCTCACTGCAGTCATATGACATGTGCCAAATAATTCAGCGCACAAATGGAAAACATCGCTGAAGAAAACACTCTCTTCCCAAATCGATCCACCTCCCTGGACTCCTTGTCCAGACGGTGGACTGAGGAGCTCTCCTGTGCCAGTTCCCTCTTGGTGGCTGCTGCAACTACCATAGCATCCACCGGGGATCCTTTGTACCAGAGAGAATCCTATGCGGGTGTTTTGGTATCGGCTCTATGGTGTCAGGCTCCTTCCATGCCTGCGTGGTGATAAGATCCACAGGAGGGGACACCCAGAATGTATATGGGCCCATGCCAAAGGCCTCCAGGAACAGTGACTCATCCATAGAAGGTTTTGGGGCTGACAAACCTCCCCTCTGGTGGAGGATCTCCATGATGTCTCCAAAGGAGACATCCTCAGGAGGTGACCTGGGGGAACCTTCTCCTTCATCTAAATCAGTGTCTTCTGTCAAGGACTGGGGGAGTTCAGGTGCCTCCTTTTACATGTGTGCTTACAGGGACCCTCTTCAGTGGGACTCTCTGAAGAGGGCTCGTGAGCCACGGGGGGGGGGGGGGTTCCTCCAAGGGAACTGCCTGGTGGTCCTCTAGCACGGGCTGTCCCTGGGACAAGCTGAAGGGAGTTGTAACCGAATCCAAGGGAGCCCAGGCAGAATCCAAGGAAATAGGCTGGGGTCTCGATCCTTGGATGAGAACCCTCTTCACCACATCTAACGCCGATGGAGAGCATACCTCCTTAGCACCCAACAAGGAGGAAGCTCTCCCCAGGTCCGCTGTGAGCATCGGGGCCAAGGCAGGAGTAGCCGGAGTTACGAAAGAATGGCTCGGATCTGACAAAGTTGGTGCCGAAGACACCTCCATCCTCTCGGATCTGACTCCCCATCCTCGGCCCAGAGAGTTGCTCAGATCCTAACTGGTCTGATCCGAGGAACTCAAAGTAATCACCAGCGTTGAGGTTGGAGGAACCGTCTGCGCTGAACCCCCAGCTCCGAGGATCCGAGGATCCATAACCCCCAAACCGCACCGCATCAGGGAAGGAGAAATTGGGTGGAAGAAGGGCATGGAGGTCCCCCCTCCAAAGGGAGAGGGGCCTGGCAAGACTCCCATTTGGATTTGAGTCTGAATAAATCTCAGCATCCTGTCCATATCCAAATCTGATAGACTCCGAGTCGAGCGCGAGGAGGTGAAAGTCTCAAATCTGGTTGGTCGTTGCGACGACCTAGATGAAGGCCTTGGATCCAAAGGCTCCATCGGCTCCAGGGAGAACCTCGGGGAGTGGAGCCGAGGAGATGTAGGTCTAGACTCTTTAGAAGGTGGGCTAGGGAAGGGCTCCCACTCTAGAGACCGCTTGCAAGGCCTATCCCCGCTTTTATCTCTGTCCTTATTCCTCTTGTCCTTTCCTTTAGCCTCCCCTTTAACAGGTCTAGTGGGAGGGTGAGTCCCAGCCTGAGGGGGGTGTTGAGCAACTGCTGGAGGAGCCGAGGCTGAGGCCGATGCATCCAAAGCGGAAAGGCCCTTTGCAACCAGTTTGGCCTTCTGTTCTTTTAAGACCCTGGGGTTAAACCTGGTGCACATGCTGCACTGAACGGAAAGATGGGGAACACCCAGGCAAATAACACACAGAGTGTGGCCATTGACCGGTGAAAGCTTATGGCCACACTCTGTGCATTTTTTAAAGGTAGGCTTTGGCTGATCAGCCATACTACTAACACACACAGCCAACCTACTTAAAACCAACACTCTAATACACACACCTAAGGGGTAGGGAAGGTCTTACTATACTACTTTACCACAAACTTTTTTTTTTGTATAAAACTGATGAATAGCGAAAAGGGGGAGGTAAAGGGAACTAAACGATCACACACACACACATTAAAAAGAGCAAAAAGGTTTGATTAAAGTCACTTACTAACACCCAACACTTGGCGCTACAGAGATCACGATGCTGATGCATGAAGCGGCAAACGAGATCTGAGGGAAAGTAGGAGATGGTGATGGGCTATGGGTAAGGGGGGGAGCTTGGAGCTCAGAGCAGATGCTTGAAAAGTTGTCTTCTCAGATCCGATATGGATTTGAATACCCACAGGTTGCAAATAAAATGAAGTTAACTAATTCAGATCATATTTTTGGGAGTGCAATGACTTGGCAGACTTTAAAAATTCCCCGCAGACTACTCTATCAGAAATACTGGGTGAGCACATTGATGTAACTAAGGAAATTATTTTTTGAGTTGTGATACAGAATCAGAATTGTCTAGACATAGCTAGGCCTTGCTGAGTTTAATTCCGGTGGCTGCCAAAAAAGCAATTACTAGAAAATGGAAATCAAATTCTAAACCAACTGTACTAGAAGTAGTGAATATAGCAGCAGAGATAAAACAACTAGAAGTGGGATCTTTGGAAAAAGGTAGGAGCAAATTACATAGAAAAAAATGGGAATTCTGGGAACAATACATGCAGATAATGTTTTGTAGGAGGAATGAGGTTTAAAAGAAGGCAGGAATTGTATGAGCTTTGTAATGTTTGACTGACAATGACTGGATAGATTATGAGTGATGTGTTATGTTAGCAACTGAAAGTATGTCACTTTGGCTTGTTTTCATTTATATAAATGTGTGACTGCCTGTGTTATAAGTGATCATTTAATAAAGATTTTTATTGTTTAAAAAATAAAAAAGAACATGGGTATTTTATACATCCCAACCCCCAAACAACTTTAACTGACTCCCTGGATGATAGGGTATTAATACTTTTTAGGCACCTGTTTAGTGACAATGTGCAGAGAAACATATCCCCATCTTTCAATGCATTCCCATGTCAAACTATTTTTGAAAGTAGTTTTGCATAAGAAATCTCCAAGAAAACCAATGGCTCCTGCTTAGGAGATTAATTTTATGTTACAGAAGCTACCTGGCTCCATTTGAACAAGTTCATCTGGCTGAATTGAGGTTCTTAACATGGAAACAGTTTTACTACTTGCTGTGGTCTCTGCAAGAAAGGCATCTGAGTTGTAAGCTCTTATGGTGGGTCAACCTTATTTCATTTTCCACAGGACAGGCTAAGCCTTCTTTTATGCTTAAAGTAGTATCCAGATTTACTTAAAACCAAATTATCCATCTCCCTGTGTTCTTCCCTGAACCCCAAAATGAGGGAGAAACTATACTTCATACATTGGATGTCCACAGACAGTTCAGATACTATCTTGACATTACAAAATCTTTTAGAATTTCCAATAAGTTGTTTATTTCTTGTGAAGGTCAGGAGAAGGGACAACCTCTGTCAAAGTAGACTATTTCCAAATGGATATCTCGGGCTATTACTGTTTGTTATTCTCACTGCAATAAAACTATTCCAGCAGGGTCAAGCCATATTCTACCAAGGTCTTAGCTTCATTTATGTTTTTTTGGAAAGGGCTGAATTACAGCAGCATTCCAGAAGCAGCAACTTGGTCCTCTGTACATACTTGTACAAAGCACCACAAGCCAGATACCTTCTCTACATCTAGGTCAGGTTTTGCTAGGACCATTATCCAGGGGCTCCTGTACCCTTCTTCTTCCACCTCCCAGTTGTTCTACGCTAGGTAATCTACTCATTATGGCTCAGGCTACTGCAGGAATGATCCATATGAAGAACATTGTACAGCTGTATAAATAAATTTACTATAGTAGTAGATGTTAGAATGATCTCTGCTGCAGTAGCCACTCCTTCCCTCCACCTACCCTTGTTTTTTGGTGTGTTTTTATGCAAGCGTGTGGGAATTTTTTTTTTTTTTATTCCTTGCAATGTCTTCTCAGGGATCAGCCTCCCTCTCTCAGTTGGCATGAAGATCTTGGCTCCCGAACCTGTCTTTATAGCTAGTTCAGATCAAGCTCAATGGTTTGGGTGTGTGGAAAGTGTCCTGAAGCTTTGCAGGATATATACCTTAGGCTACTGCAGCAGGGATCATTTGAACATCTACTGTTATAATAAGTTTACCTACACAACTGCACTTTCTAAAACTCAAAATGTTTACATGCAAATTTATATCTTATTTAAATATTATTTTCTACAGTTGAAGTACTAGTTGGATTGAAAACTCATAATGCAGATGTAAGTAGCAAAGTCTGTGACTTTGTGTATATGTGTGTGCTCTTTCAATCAAACTCAGGACTAGCATTTATTGTTCCCAACACACTAGGACATAGCAGAGGAAACAGAAGCATGGACTCTGGTTTTAGTCTGTTTCTGACTATGGTGCTGACAGCTCACTGTATACTTTTGTATTCTGAATTTGGAAATGGCCAACCCATCTTCACTGTATCCACTTTCACAATATATAGTGTACATTAGGCTGTCTGGGCTATCCAGAAAAAGACTGAAACCACAGAGTCTATGCCATATTGCAAGTACAACTGTTCTGTTCACCACTACGTAGTTTAAGTGCTGGAATGTCCAAAGACCACACAAGCCAGTTTAACATTTCTTGTTACAGCTTCTGTCCTCCTTTCATTTACTCATTCAGGTTTTTAGCACACACAAGGTGTGTTAGGTATAGTCAAAGGCCATGAATTCAGGTGAAAGTACATGTCCCATTCACACTTAGAATGGGATGAGGAGAGACTAGACTGTAGTTTCATTTCTTATTTTAATATGAAATTTACATGTAATTATTTTAACGCAACTACAGTTGGCCGTATATGCAGCTATTCAACATGTATCATGTATGTGCATGTTTTATCACAGTTAACAGTAGGAGAAAAAAGTAAAAAAATGCCATTTTCAGGTCACTACATGTCCCTGTAGACCTCTGTCCCACCAGCCTTCAGCATCTTCCAGCACCTCTGCATATTGACCAAATAAAAATTCAGCTTCAGCTCATACAGTGTGAACCTATACAAACTGCAAATATTTGGACAGCTATAGCAAGTTACAGAAGAACATTATCAATAAAGTATTCACAACTTGCAGTTCATAGAGATATCTTC
This sequence comes from Protopterus annectens, assembly GCF_019279795.1. Taxonomy (NCBI): domain Eukaryota; kingdom Metazoa; phylum Chordata; order Ceratodontiformes; family Protopteridae; genus Protopterus; species Protopterus annectens. The sequence goes on from NC_056725.1 coordinate 1,425,335,561, forward strand.
AAACACACTGAGTACACTCTTTGGAACAGGGATGACTAGATAATATAGCCCAGGCAAAAATATATTGCTCTTTGTCTAAGAAATGGATTTTACTAATACCTTCTCTCTAAACATGTATGCTGGTGGTAGAAGGAGGGAAGGACTAATTTAGTCTGGGGTAGTGCAGGAGCAGAGCCAGGTTTTATTTAGGTAGTCTTTCAGTAGTTGTTTAAAGCTGGAGAGGTTAGAGGTACATCTAATTTGCAGAGGGATAGAATTTCATGTCTTACTGACTGAGGATGAGTAGAAATTTTGGCCAAAGGATTTGTGGGGGTTATGTATGCTGAGATAATGTTATGTGAATCAGCCAATTAGGGTGATACTAATGGAAAACAGGAGTAAAAGCAGGGTAGCCATCAGCTTTGTGAATAATGTTATGTGTGGAGATATGCTGTATGTAATCTAAGTAGTGAGGCAATTAGAGCCAATTCAAAGTCCTGAGTATAGTACAGCGATGGCTGTGGCATTGTCCGTCGGTGGCAGATTTTGCAACCTTGTTATAGCATGCCTCCAGCTTATTTTTAAATGTAGCCTGAAGGTTTGTTAGGATGGATACACCATATAATTTCTGTGAGCTGTACAATAGGCCGAAAGAGATGTCAGCTGATATGCCATCTTTATGAAGCGGGATTATGTAGTATTTTTTTCCGTAGTGAGGGTACACAGGATTCAGCTACTGATCTATTGATAAGGATAGAGACTGGCCCCGGGATTCATGAAGCCTGCGCCAGGCGCAGAAGTAGCGTAGGTGGTCTAACGCCAAATATGGCTGCCGAGTGATTCAGGTATGATCCGATTCCACGTGCACTACCAGCATACACCAGAGCTGCGCAGCTCTCGGCGCATGTATGCTAATCACCCCATGGGCAGTAGTGCAGCATGCAAATGAAGGTACATAGCGATTTATGAAGTGGTGCAGGTGTAGCGTAAGCATACAGAAATGTAAACCAAAAAAAAATGGTTTACATTTTTTCAAACAGAACATCGGAGCCATGAAAGCGGACCAAACTTACGTATTACAAAGTTAACATATGCCAATGGCTAAATATACAGCCAAGGCATAGAAAAACACGCACAACACATAAAAAATAACATTTAATGTCATGGCCACACTAATGCAAAGTACAACCACAGGGCATGTGTGCGCAAATGGGAACACAAGGAAAATATATATAGATGTCATAAAATTGCAATGTAACACAAATCATGATTTCGCCATAATAGTCAATGGTATGCATGCTACACCACAACCAAGGTTAAGGGTTGCTAAGGGTCTGTGACAGTGCTCGGCGCGGTAAGTATGAATTAGTAGTCAGTGCCATGCAAATGAGGCAAGTAATACTGAATCGCAAACGCCTTTCTGGCATAAGGCTGTACCATGCGGCATAGCAGCATAACACCAAGGAGTGGCCTGGAGGTATACATGACATCGGCAGAGGGGTGTGCCACTGTAGCTGTAAGCACATTGGAGCATTGCTAATCTGAGTTACCTGTCGCTAAGCCAAGCCGCAGGATAGGGGTGTGGATGTAGCCATAGCTTTGCTTAGCTGAGAGCACACAAGGTGACCAAAAGCGCATGTTTATGCAGATGACAACGGGCTCGAAACCCAGTAAACGGCGGTGCGCACCACAGCTGAAAAAGGAAGGTTACGGGAAGACAATAAGGAAATGCCACAGCAGGGTAATTGGAGTACAACTGAGTAATTAACACGTATTAACTCACAGTGGGCCATTGACGGTAGCTAACAAGGCTGCTAGCAGCAACCTGCAGAATAGGAAAGGGGAGGTGCCGGATTGCAAAGAAAAGAGAACTGTCACAGCAGAGCAAAGCAAACCTGCATTAGATCGGCTATAGAACACATTTTGCAACACAATCCTGGGTTGGGAAAGTACAAAACAAGAAAGCAGGCTGCTGGATGCATGCCTGACAACATGAGGGGAATCGGTTTGAAAAGTGAAGGCAAGGGCAAGAGGTGATCCACAGCAGCCAAATGTAATTCAACACCAAAGGCACCACAATAGCAGTACCTGCGGTAAAACACATAAGTAAGATACCCTGCAACTCGTATTGTACATACTCACCCTGTGACATCATCTGCTTCCAAAGCACAATAGTATAAAGAGTGACGGCACCTCACACACACTCGTGTATTCCCAAACACTGCACCATCGGTGTAAACAGACGGGGAACTTTTACAATGTACATGTTGGGAGCTGCCATAGCTGTGATTCATCAGCATGTGTTGGAGACTGAAGGTGGTGTCGAGGATGATGCTGACAACCACCTCAGGCACTGGAGGAGAAGAGTGTTCAGACCAAGAGTAACCTACAAAGGGCTAGATGATCTGGAGATAGTGGAGCGTTACAGGGTGGACAGGGACATCATACAGCAAATCATTGAGCTGTGCCGGGCATGCCTCAGAGCCAGAAAACAACAGAGGGGAACCCACTCCAGTGGACATGAAGGTATGTGTAAGCTTGAGAATGCTAGCCACAGGTACCTTTCAAAGGCCAACTGGAGATATCATGGGGATCTCACAGGCATCAGCATCCAGGGTACTCCACCAGTTCCTGGATGCCACGTTTCCACATGCCAATGAGAATATATACTTCCCCAGAACTCAGGAGGAGTTGGCCAGCAATATGCGTCTCTTCCACCGTGTGGCAGACTACCCGGAGGTACTGGGTGCAACAGACTGCACGCACATACATATCAAGTCACCACCCGGTGAGCATGGTAGGCGCTACATAAACCGCAAGGGATACCACTCCATCAACTGCCAGGTCGTGTGCAATGCCCAGGGCATTATCATGGATGTGTGTGATGGCAGCCCTGGAAGCTACCACAACTCCCACATCTAGCATGCCTCACAGCTGTACCAGGTATTTGTCAGGGGGGACATCTCATATGGCCACCTTGTGGGGGATGCTGGCTATGCACTGGAGCCGTGGATGAAAACTCCCATCAGAAATGCACACACACCCATGCAAGAATGCCATAATGAGGCACACACACAAACCAGAATCATCATAGAGCATGTGTTTGGGATGCTGAAATCATGGTTCCGTTGCTTGGACATATCTGGTGGAGCCTTGCAGTACTTTCCAGGCACGTGTGCCCACATCTTCATAGTATATGCCATGCTACATAATATGATCCTGCAGAAACAGCTGCAGCAGGGACATAATGGTGAAGGCCCTCACAGCCCACCGCAATTGCCAAGGGCACCACAGGCACAGAGGGATTCAGACCACGAACACCCTGTGCCAGCCCCAGTAGGCAGACGGAGGCATGCCCAGTATGCCCTTGCTTTGGCAAAGAGGGAACGTATAGCACATACACTGACAGTGTAGGCCCCTATGGACTGACACACTTCTCCACCTGCACAAACAGTAAAAGGGATGGCACACAAACACGACCACCTGTAAATTGTCATGTATAGGTGGTCTACTGTGTGTATCCTACATAGGCAGCACTCAACTATTGCACACACAACTGCTAATGGCACAAGGTAAGTCAATACCTGAACAGTAAATTAAGCTAACAGCATGTGTTGATACTGTATGTATAGGTTCCTAGGTACATCAGTAGGTACATGCTTAATTGTCAGAGGCCATTCATAAGCCTAGCCAAAATGTGTCTGCTGTCGCCACCCCACTGATTAACTAACTGGAGCAGAGCCAATTGCGGGATCCCTGGGATGTAACCACTGTTCCCCACCCACTCTGCAAGCATTCACTGGTGTGTTAATGAGGGGCTCCATATAATGTAACCAGGGATGTAGTTCCAAAGCATGGGGAGTACCCATGACAGGTATCTGTCACCCCAGCATTCTCCAGTTATGGTTGTGGCAAGGTGTAGCACATTACAGTGTGTGGCTCACTGTGACATGGATTCCCATAGCTGGAGCACATCCATTAAGCATCATTTGGACATACCATTAATAGGTATCATCCATATGTAAACTAACTGAGTTACACATTTGTTTTCAGTATGGAGGAACTGCCGTAGTACAGTCTACATATTAAACACCATAACACTTGTACATATCCCAGATGCCTCAGTGGTAAAGCCACTGACTGTCTTGTGCATGGTCCCGGTTCCACGACCTGCAAGGGCTGTTACGTGATTCTGATATCCCGAATAATGGATGTTGGATGCAGGTCATTAGAGCATGTTTAAGCACATGTTAGCGGGTTTTTGCACTGGTAAGTGCCAGTAAGCATCGTTTAAACATGACTACATGGATATGCGCAACACAGGTCTAACCTTTGCTGAATATTGCACAGATCACGGGCAAATCCGCCCAGAACCGCTGAAATGTGGTGTTATTTACCCTTGTACTAATAGTGCTTACTCTGAGAGGTAAAACGACCACTGCCAGGAGTAGAACACGCAACCATGTACACAATCTTCACAATAACTTACCACTAAGCTACCTGAGATGTACCAACGGCAGGTGTGTATTGTGACAGATTAAAACACAGAAGCGCGGAGTTCGGGAAATAGTATACACCGCCATGTACCCAATGAAAGGTGGATTCTCTCTCTCTCTATCTCTCTCTCTATATATATATAATATAGAGAGAGAAAGGGTGATAGAGAGATATATGTCGATATATATGGATATACATATATATGCAAATATATAGATAGGTGAACAACATCTACACAACCATGGAGGTACATATATATAGAACGCTACCAAATACTGAATGCTTTACATACCGATGCGAGTAATCACGAAGCTTAAAGACCGAAAGACCACAGAACCGGAACACCAGAACCGCGAGTACTATTATCAGGATGTTAAGGGACATTTAGTTAGTGCTTTTGGTGCTGCGGTTCAGATAGGTACTGTGTTTAAGTGTGTTTCTGATTGCTGTAGTGCATGTAAGTGTGTGTTCTGAGTGTGTTGTGTGTTTCCTGGAGACTGTAATGTGTGTGTGTGGGTTTGCTTCTTGTGTCTGTTTCTGCTATCTCAGAGGTAGATTATTAAAGTAGGTGTGGTGTGGGAGGCGCAGCGACCCACATGGGGTGTGTATGGGGGCATGGCCACTTGGCCATACGTAGTGTAGGATGGTTTGTTTGGATGTGATGGGTAGCAGTGTGTCTGTGTGTGCATGTGTGTGTTCCGTGTCTGTGTTAGTTCCGGGTTGACTGTTGCAAGTTTGAGTGTTCGGTATTGTGGGATTTGAGAGTCTGGGAACACTAATGTGGTCTTTGGAAGTGTGTGCGTTGCTGAATCCGTGGGTATGCCGTATACAGTGGTTGAAGTCTTCAAATATGTGCATAACATGGACCATAGCAATCACACATTCCGCCACGACCGAACGTTATGAACAAAGGATATGGAGAGTATATATGTCTATACACTATTAAAATATGTGGTATGGACATGAGCCAAAGATAGGGTTACCACCTGTCCCACCTTGCGAGGGACAGTCCCTCTATGTGCGGTAGTGTCCTGACCAAAATGAGTACAAATACTAATGTCCTACAATCTCGAGACATTTGGCATGTTCCATATTTAATGTAATCATTGCACAAAATAGTCATCTGTATCTAAAATACCTACATGTAACAAGAAACAGGATAAGCAAGTAAACCGCTACAAGAATATAAGCTTTTATATAGGCATATATGTAAAGTTCTATACTTTGTACTGACCGTGGGTATGTGTCGGCCTCTAAAATCCGATGTGTGTCCTGCAAATGTCCCACTATGGCCATTTGAAAAGGTGGCAACCCAAGCCAAAGAGGTTCAGTCACCAACACAACTCCAATGAGTGCAAATATCTGTGACAGAAATACACGAGACAGCTTTCATGTAGCAACATTTCATTACATACCGATGTATTTCTGAAGGGATTGAAGGACCAACATCACCTGCATGCTATACAGGAACCAATTAACAATGGCTTAATGAATAAGCCTGCAATTACCATAGTATTAGTCTACTAAAGGATAGGTCTTCAAATAGGGAAGGAGCCCTCACACACATATCGAATATGTATAAATGCAGTTCCTACACACCTGCATCTGCTATGTACACCCACCTACATCTTTCCCACACCCGAAACAATTGCAATACACACTGTAATAACATCACAAACATCCACTCACTCTATGACATCTGCAGAAGCCTTAACATACCTTGTGAGAGACACACTATAATGGCCCTATGTGAAATCATTGCTGTTATACAATGGAACAGACGCCAATGTTACAGGGTTTGGTTGCAATAATCCTATATCAGATGGCTGATATAACAGCTAGACTCACATGTAGAACTACATCCTCTAGCTGTTACACGCAATCCACGGGGGCCATGAAGTTAGTATATCTCTGTGTGTCTCCATATAGCTGTTGCAATTCATCACAAACAACACATCCAGGCCGTCTTCTTTGAAGGTAGGGCAAAGGGACAATGCCCAAGTGGAGTATTCAATTATACCCCACTGTTGCCATGTCATTGGCTAATTGAGTAGGTGCACAGGTGATGTTCATGAAATCATCTACTCCAGAACACCAATTGGTGGCAGGATACCACATGTTACTGTGTCACCTCACAGTAAGACGCTGTCCGGTTCGATTCACAGCTAGAGTATCTTCTGCATGTAGACATGCGTGAATGGGCGTACCTTCGTTGAAGGTTGTGCGTCTGGGCTGGTAACTCGGCACGTAAAAATCAACTACCAATCATTAGTGGACCGGAGTTCCGCTGTGGCGACCCCTAAACGGGAAAAGCCGAAAGACACAAACAAACTGATATCTAAGTATAAAAGGATGGCTTGTCATACATTCAAACCGTATGTACATACCAGAAAAATGTTACAACAGCAAACAAATAGGACTTATATTACCGTCAACTCGGGATACTAATAAGGTATGTAGAACACTCAGTATGTTAGTGTATGTAGTACCTGTTCTGTATTAATTAAAATGTACGCAATGCATATAGTGGGAAAAGGTATTATGTAGTGATGTATTGTTGAGCATAGCAAAGCTCGTAGAAATTGTGTGTACTGCTGTGGGCCACAAGGTCAACACCTCATACACCACAAGGGATGCTATATAAGGACTTTAAGAACAATTCCACTCCAGCCGCTGTCAGTGGCAGGGTTTGTCCAACAAGTACGTGCCATAACAGGGGATAGTACATGTTGATATACTGTAATAGTAGGCATATGTATGGGCGTATAACTGAGAATATCATGTCTAAGGTGGTCCTGCTGTGCAATTATGATTTGCATTGTGGGATATTGTGGCAAAAAATGTGAAATGTACAGTATTGCCGGTAGATATGTCTAACATTTTACATTACTGTTATGTTATGCAAACATCAGGTATGTCTATTGGCATGTACAATACACAATAACAGGATACATATGACTTGTAGTCACCAGACAGTGTATCAGCATGATAGCTAATTGAAATGGAAGAGCTAGTCAATTATCCATGCACAAAGGACATGTAATAGCTTCATAGGTTCATAGTTAGGTACTATGCTGTCTGGCTAAGGCCATTCATAAGCCTAAATACAGTGTTTTCAATTGCGGCACCTCCCTAGGTTAGTGTCCTGTGCCTGTGAACAGCAGAGCCATTTGTTTCCTGCGCCTCTGTACAGCAGAGCCACTGCAGTGATCCCTGGTTTACATGTCTGTCTCCCATCCACCCATCTAGGTATCTCTTGAAGAGTGCTAGTGAGGGTTCCTGCCTGATGTACATAGGAATCATGTTCCAAAGCATGGTGAGTGTCTGGGTCAGGAATGTATCCCTCCAGCACGTCCTAGTCATCGTTGCATTTAGGTACATATCCCAGAGCATGTGGCTCTCAGTGGTATTTGCTTATGTGGAGCATATCCATCAATATTGTTTTGGACATGGGCCTTGTATGTTCAGCAGAGATCACCTCTGAGTATGCGGTATGCAAACAAGTACAGTTCGGTTTTCTGTAGTTGGGCTGCATACGTCATCCTTCGGAGGTCAGTATTCCTTCTGGTGTGGTAATGTTGTGATATTTAAAGCCGTTGCTGTTGTCTCAGAAGGTACATCCCAAATGGGGTGTTGTACCCTTTAATGTGTTTCATAAGTCATGAGTAGAGAGACACAATGGCTGCCTTTGTTCTGGCTACAAACCCATTAGAGATTAGGGTGGCCACGTAGAAGGATATCCACACCACCTTGGCAATATGGTTATCAAAGGAGTGAATGCTATCTACTTGGGTTCTAAGATCCCTTATTATGTCTTATGTATGTAGGGGACTACCACCTATGTGATAGTCCACGGGTGATTGGTGTGATCCAAAGGGGATGTCTATGCACCTTGTGGCATGTAGCTTGAGGCCATGTTATTGACACCAGGTATTCGTCCCAGTGACACCCTTATGGAAGGTGTCTGTTTCAGCTGGGGAATCAATCGTGGCCCCTAGTTTGCAGTCATCTGAAAACCTATTCATGGTAAGTCCTCCTGTGGTAGCCTGTACCTCAGAGAAGCATATACCAAACATGAGGGGCCCTATGACTGAGGACTGGGGGATGCCAATTGTAACTAATTTACAGTAGGAACTTGGGTATGCTACCTTCACTGTGTGGGTTCTGTCCGTGAGCCACTTTGCATAACATCTCGTGACATAGGGGTTAATGAGCAGGTGGATGTGTATGTTGACAATACCAGAATGGGGAATGGTGTTGAAAGCCTTTGAGAGGTCAAGGTAGGCTGTGTGGACCTCCTTACCCTCATCTACTGCCTTGGTAACTGTCTCAAAGGACTCCACCAGGTTTAGGAGGCATGGTCTGGCCCTAACAAATCCAAACTGGGTGGGATCAAAGGTTTGGTGGCCAGCAATGTCTCTGTGAATGAGATCCGTGATGATGTGCTCCATAGCCTTGCAGAACAGTCTAGTCAGGCGTATAGGGCAATAGTTCCCATGGTCCATTGTGGTGCCACCTTTGTGGAGTGTGATAACTGTTGCTGTGCACCATTCAGGGGCCACAATGCCTGATGCAAGGCTATTAGTGAATATGGTGCCCAAGTGGGGAGCCATTTCATTCTGCAGTTCGTGGAAATCGCAGCCTGGGATGCTGTATGGTCACATGGACGCTGTATTCCTGGCTTTAGAGAGCGCAGCTTTGAACTGCGTAGTTGTGATTGCAGGGACTCTGCATCGTTCCTGTATAGATATGGGCCCTTTAGGGTGTGAGAGCGGTGTAAAGTTAGCACTGAACCTATCTGCCAGGATGTTGCCAATATCAGTCAGTTCTGTAATGTTCGTGCCTTACTGCTGTATGTCAGAGCAGATGTGGGTATCGCCATCGAGAGGAGTGACATACCTCTAGAACACTTTGTAGTAGTCCTTGGAATTAGTCGCAGTTATGTTTATGTAGCTAGCTTTGAAGGATGTGATATGGGATCTCAGATTCTTACTGAGGCTGACCAGGGAGCTCCTCCACTCATGGGATTGTACTCTACTTTGCAACAGTCTCCTCCTTCTATTGTACATTATGTCCATGGCAATGGACCACCAGAGTGGCGTCTGTTCTCTGGTGGGTACTGTCATGGTTCTGTTTGGGATAGCATGATCCATGCAGTCGTGTAAGTGCTAATTAAGTGCAGTTGTGTATGATTCAGTGGTTGTAACTGTACTGTCCATCTGCATGGGTGTCATGACGTTTACTACTGCTGTCATAAGAAGCCTGAAGTTGTCTTTGTAGAAATATTGTACTGTGTTTTCCATAAAGGGTGTGGTACCAGGATGTGGATAACAAGGGTGATTAGCGTACATTCGGATCTGACCAACGAGGAGATAACCGCAGGAGTGGAACACCAATTACACATGTTGGTAATGACCAGGTCTAGGATATTGTTGGCCCTGGTGGTGGTGTGGATAGGTTGATCCAGGCGATTGGAGGTTATGAATCCCAGAAAACATTGGCCTAATGTGTCGGTACATGAGTAGGTATATCCCAGTTAATGGTGGGGTAGTGTCAGTTGCACATCAGTAGTGTCTGTTTGAACCCTACTTTCCACTACACCAAGAAGTGAGGACCGCTAACCGTGGGGTATGGTGTGGGATCTGTAGCAAGCTACAATTTGTATAGCAGTTATGGCCAGAGTTAGTTGCACTAGGATTACCTCTGATGCATTGTGCTAAGCAACCAGCAGCCTGGAGATGTGGATATCCTTGGGAAATATGGACACACCTCCACCGTGGGTGTTCCGGTCCTGGTTACATGACTGAAAGGTGTGGTATGAGTAATAGCCTGGTAGTGTAGGGGTGCTCCCAGGAGCCTAGAAACAGGTCCCAGTCACTGCACAGATATCAAAGTGGTCCATTACAAGGAGTGGCTCGGGTGAGTGCGTTTGAGATGAAGACGTCAAGCATTGAGTAGCATTGCCCTCAGGTTTTGCTTGCCTGTTCCTGTTATGGTGGTGAATATGTTATTTGAACCGTGCCTAAAATAGGCACTATAGGAGCAGCAAGAGCCTTAGCCGTTATCCAGAATCCCAGGGCCGACAGGTGCAGGCCATCTGTGCCAAAGCATCGTGTTCTGTCGACCGTGTCATTCAAAGCAGACAGATACTGGATACCCTTGGAATGACACCAGAAGCATAGCCAATTGTTGAAGTAAATCATTTTGCCCTTGTACTGCGTTATCAGTATGGATGATGGCAGAATGCTACTCAGGGCTAGGGCGATACCTGCCTGGGCTACAAGATCGGAGAGCTATTCCATGTCTCTTTACATGTAGTCCAGGAAGGTACATCTCAGGGCATTCACACTAACATGGAGAATGACACAGTCATATTGTACCTGTTGAGGAGTGACCTGAGTGCATAGGTTATGTTGCGGATCCTGTTACCCGACAGGCAACTGACAGTAACTATCACCTTGTGTAGCCGAGTGGGACATCAGTGTGACCGCCTATAGAGTCACCTATGACTAGTGTGTTGGGTATGTTATATCGCCCTATTGGCTGTGGTTGATGGGCACACTGAGTCTGTGGGCTATAAGTAATTGGTGCTGTGTTGGGGGATGGGGGCTGCCTGCATTTCTGCTTTGGAGTTCTCTGTTGCCTAGACAGAGTATTATTGAGAGGCTCCACAAATGTTGTAGTCTTACTATGTGTGGCCTGTGGTGGTGGAAATTTAGTGAGACTATGTGATGAGTGTGGTGTGGTGCAAACGTTTAACATCCCCACATGATTGTCAGGTTCAGTCTGGGTTGGAGAGAGCTTTACCTCCAGCATGGCTAGATATGTGCATCTCCCACAGGTTGTAGTGTTGTATGTTAGGAGGGGAGTATTGACTGTGTACACGAGACAATTTCTATATTGCCTCATGATGCCCATATTCATCATATAGACAGGCGATAACACTGGGAACTGACACTTGGGCATGCCTGAATATTTAACTATTTCCCACTAGATATGTGAGGAAAGTGTGTACAAGAGCTGTTTTACTCTAAGCAACCGGGAAATGTAAGTACAAACAGTGTTTACCTGTAGGTAATGAGGAGGATTGAGTGCTATAGTAATTAGTACCTCATGAAGTGCTTACATGTTCTGAACAAGTGCTGAGCATGAATAAGCAATACAGATAGGGTGTTGGATAACATAAACACACTGTCCCCCAACACGTACCCAATCACATATCCATGAACACTACAGAGCCCCTGTAACCATAACTATGATGGTACAAGGTGCACTCAGGCTGCATGGGACCTGTCCACATCCCTGGTTGTATCATACACATATGGCAAAACAGTTTGCTCTACACATACACATCATGTAAAACATAGCTTCATGTCAGTCTGTGAAAACACTGAATGGTGCACACCAACAGTTATCACAACCCACAAAGTGGAGACACCACTCATAATGGGAGGCACTGCACTACTACCCTGCTGAGTCTGGTCTGAAAGTCCATGAACCTTAATCAACATATATGTTGTTAGCAGTACAGATGTAGATGACAGTATGGATGATTTCATACTGCATATCATACCTGTGACAGGTCATAGGACATCATCACCCATACTGTGTTCCACCTACACTCAGTATACTAGATGTACCTTTGTATGTCACAGGAGTGTTCTGCCACTGGACTGTTGACAGAACCAACACTACAAAAGGTGTCTGAGTAATATGTGCAAATCACACCAGTGGCAGCTACAGTAAAACAGGGTTAATTCATTGTACTTCCCCTCATTGTAGCCCAGACCACACAGACAAATGGGAGGCATCTGCCTATGTAAGTATGTGAATGGCTATGACCTAGGAGCAATAGCTGACTCAGTGTTGTGGACAACATACAGAAGGGGCTTTGTGGGTGAGGTGTGTGACATATGTGCATAATCTGACAGCTGCATATTGCATCGTCACCGCTAGGTTAATGACCCTGTACCCATGAACTACCACCTAGGCAGCGGTCAACATAATGGAAACTGTAAGGGATGCTGCTGTGCAGTTTACATCCCTGAGCTAGTGATGTCACCAAGCCTATTAGGTAGTCATAAGCGGAAACCCTAGTCATGACAGGGTGCCATCCATGAACATGGAGTTCATTGTGCAGCCATACTCATCACTCAAGTGACCAATATCAGATCATATATCAACTTTAAGGGGTATTGGCCATGTTTGGATGGCCGACACCAGCCTTCACAATCCTCATCTCCACTATGTAGCATGATGCCTACCCTGCATAAAGACATGTCCAACACTGTGATGTTGGACATGCTACACGTACATATCCTGATCTGAAATACATATGTTATGGACATCCACCTTCCCAGTACAATGATCGCCACATGCTGGACAGATCCTTGCGCCATACATGTTACATACTCCTGCCATGCTATGCAACCCTGTCCAGCAAAGCTGCATATTTCACCTCTGTCAGACATGGTGTGATGACCGCATGGTAGATGTATCATTAACCGTGTGGATCAGTTATGTGGCACTGCTTCACCTGGTGCCAGAAACACGGCTGTCGGCTACAGCTAGGTAACTTCACATCCTAGGCTCATACATGGCCCAGGACATACAGACCACTAGATGACCTTGGCCATACATACTATAGTTGATAACCATCCCTGCAAATACCATCAGGCTAGCCAGTGTCCCATGTGTATCACATGTGCAACACAGGCGATACGTGGCAGGATGATGAACTGTTGTACAGTGCCATGTAGATGTATATGTCAAAACACATGCATGTAAAGGCTTCTGTGTGCATGCTTGCATTGTCACAGGTCATGTCCGTTAAGGCAGTGTATGTGTTTATATGTGACATTTACATAGCATCAAGGTCGACAGTATTAATGTGGACACATCCAGGCATGTGCTGATAGGTAAGAACACCAGAACAGGCAAACAGACATACCCACATCAAGACAGCATCCACATGGAGTATGAGCAGGTGACACACATATATGGTGATAATATCCAATCCCCATTGGGTGTTACATGTGTGTGACACAAACATGTCAGTGGTGTCAGTGTCATGATGATTTGCAAAGACAACTATTTATATGTAAATAAATGTGATACACATATATGTGCAGCTGTATCTCTGAATATCTCTGAGATACTGTGACCTGTCTCCATCATTATGTCTTCCAGATATGCCGTGAGCAAGGCTCCCAGCCTATACCTGCTTGGAGGATGAGGCCCTTATACCTTACTTCCAAGGTAACTATGATATCCCGTTTAGCCATGTGCCACAGGATGCACAGCAGCAGGATGACCTGTGGCAGGAACTTCGCAGGAGGGTTAATGATGTGGGTGGCCATAACCGCACATACCAGCAGGTGCGCAGACACTGCACGGACCTGATCAGATGTGCAAAACAGCGTGCGAATGCAATCGCCAGGGAACAAGGTGCAACAGGTGATGGGCCACCAACCCAGCCCCCACTCACACGTACCGAGGAGCTACTGGCCAATCTGAGGACACCATCAGAACAGCATCCACAAGCCTTAGCTGACATTGTGGAGGTGGGTGTCTCTCAACCACCGAGCCTGGAGTTGCCTGGTAAGTCACTACTGCACATATAACTATTATATCCCATATAGTTGCATGTGTCACTGTACAATATGTAATGTAACATCATATGGCAAGGCATGTATACACACATGCCACATACTATAGTATGCTACTCTGTGTCTGCACACATGTGCATACTCCATAGTATATCCTATTATACTGGCGAATGTGTTAACATGCACATTGCACCCCGTAGCTGTCATACAGGCGTGGATAATGATCATACTGCTGTTACACCCCTATATAGGTACCTCTGGCGTTCCACTAAGACAGCAGGCCGTTGCAGGTGAGATAGTTATAAGTATCAGGCATGTTAATGCACAGATCTATCCGCCATGTGGCCAGTTAACACATGTACACATAATGTATGGTCCGGTCACAATATACAGGTTGCATCTGCAATCCATCATACTGACTACCCATATGCAATACTTACAAACTAAGTGAAACACTGACATGAAACCTCAGAAACTGTATTTGCTAAATGTGTGGACAGCTGTGCATACAATGGTGGAGGTGTTGTTCAATGTAGGAACATGTACTACACATCAGAACTACACATGTAGGGTACACAAACAGTACTACACAGTGAGCTGGAGTATGGGCAGCCCACAGGAGTCACCATTGTGGATGATGCCCCTGCTATGAGTGCACACATTGTGATGTGCCATCTGACATGTCCATGACATGTAGTGGGCCAGCTGCAACATTGTCTCACTATCCCATAAAACATACCCCACATACCAAACATACAACCCTTTGTCTGCATAACCCTGTGGACAGTGGAGAATATGACATCTATAGATGTATGTCATATGGGACAACACAGACATGTGAGATAGATGGCCATCACAACTGTTTGGCCAACATAAGTTCACACATGGCCATGGAGGATGGCCAGAGACATGAAGCAAAGTACAGTTTTGTACCTACCATAAATGTAGATGTTCGAAGATCCACATTGCTGCAGTCCTTACACTTGGGTAGTCCGCTGTCCTCGGTCGGCCCGAATATCAAAGTATAAGGCTGACGTCGGCCAAGGCGCATTTGACTGACATCAGGACGTCAGGGTACAAATGCGCATGACCGACGTCATATCCTCAGTCTTTTCTTGCCCCAGATGTCAGAAGACCCTAAAAATAAAGGTCAAAACCAAAAGACAGCAAACAAACAACCAACCACCCTTGCACTAATTATATGTACAATATATACAATATACACAATATTTACAACCCAACCCACACAACCACCTCTAACTACAGAGGGAAGGAGGGAGGTAAATTGACTGCAGCAATGTGGATCTTCGAACATCTACATTTATGGTAGGTACAAAACTGTACTATGTTCTTCATCTCACATTGCTGCAGTCCTTACACTTGGGTAGAATCCCAAAGCAGAGGTAAGGAGGATGGCCAAACTACAAGGAAGCAGGAGCTGCCAAAATGCCCTGCAAAACAGCAGTGGCAAAACCAGCCCTGGATTTAGAGTAAAGTGGCAGGTGATAATGCCTAGAGAAAATATGCACTGAACTCCAAGTAGCTGCCTCCAAAATATCCTTGGTTGCCACTCCCTCAAAAGGCTGTCAGTGGCAGTAGCCCTAGTGGAATGAGGCCTAATCCCAGCTGGAATCTCCTTGCCATGATGGGAATAACAGAAAGCAATGCAAAACCCAATCCACTTAGAAATAGTTTGTTTTGACACAGGCTTGCCCTGAGAACTCAAAGCAAAAGAAACAAACAACTGCTGAGACTGCCTGAACCCTTTAGTTCTGTCCAAATAATATCGAACTGCCTGTGTACATCTAAAGTGTGCAAAATCTTTTCCCTTTATTTTGGGGATTTGCATAAAAGTAGGCAAATGAATAGTTTGGTTTAAAGCCACACTAGAAACCACCTTAGGCATAAAGGAAGGATTAGTGCAAAGATACCCTATCCTTATGGAAAATCAAGAAAGGCTCAACCGCCATAAGGGCCTGTAATTCAGAAACCCTTCTTGCAGAGGTAATGGCCAACAAAAGGCAGTCTTCCATGATAAATATTTCAACTCAGAAGTAGCTGCAGGCTCAAAAGGTTGTAGAGTGAGTTTCTCCAACACAAAATTGAGATCCCAAGCAGGAGTAGGAGCTCTTCGTGGGGGTCTTATATTCTTTACCCCTCTAAGAAATTGCTTGAACAAAGGATGAGAAAACAATGGAGGGTCACATTCATAGTGAGCTGAAATTGCTGCAGCATGAACCTTAATAGAAGAGAAGGACAAACCTTTGTCCAGTAACTCAGTAAGATATTGAAGAGCCACACTTAAATTAGGCTCAGAAACATCAAAATCCTTTGCTGCACTCCAAAATAAAAATCTCTTCCATTTATCTGCGTACACTTTCCTTGTACTAGGCCTTCTAGCTTCCAAAATCACATTCAAAACTTGTTGTGGAAGTTGAGACCCTCTATGGTTCAAAACAGAATATGCCAGGCTGTTAGGTGAAGAGAGTGAAGTTTGACATTGAGCAAATGGCTGTCCTCCTGTGACAACAGGTGTGGAATCAAGGCAAAGGCCATGGAGGCTTCCGTACCAGACTTCTCAGTAATGGGTACCAGTGCTGTCGAGGCCAATCTGGAGCTATTAAAATCATCCTTGGCTTGTTCTGTCTGACCTTTAGAAGTACCTTTGGGAGGAGAGGCAGAGGTGGAAAGGCATACACATGAAGATTGCTCCAATTGAAAGAAAGAGCATCCACTTTCCAAGCTGTGGGATGAAACCTTTTTGTGCAAAACTTTGGCAGCTGATGGTTTAGTGGAGAAGCGAACAGATCTATGTCTGGAGTTCCCCATGACACTGTCAATTTCTGAAATACATGAGGATCCAATTTCCACTCGTGGGGATCCATAATTGCCTGCTCAACACATCTGCTAAGGAGTTCTGTGCTCCTGGCAGAAACCTTGCCTGAAGATTGAGCTGAAAACTGAGAGCAGTCTCCCACAAATTCATTGCTTGCCTGCATAGAGGATAAGAATGCTCCCTTGCTTGTTGATGTACCACATGACAGTTGTGTTGTCTGTTAGAATCAACACCTGCCCTGGAAGAAGTAAATCCTTGAAAGCTATTAATGCAAACTGGACTGCTAACATCTCCTTCAGGTTGATATGTAGATGTTGTAGTCTGGCAGGCCACTTGTCTTGTATCCACTTTCCATTTAGATGAGCTCCCCAAGCTTTGTCTGAGGCATCTGTCGTTAAAATCTGACTCGCCTCTGGCCGGGTCACAGAGAGTCCCTTGTTTAGGTGACATTCCTGAGCCCACCACAAAAATTCCTTTTGAATGCAAGGTATTATTTGAATGACAGTGTTCAGATCCTGGCAGTGCTGTGTCCATACATTTTTGAGATACCATTGCAGCTTCCTCATATGCAGTTTGGCATTGGGAAGCACCAGAATACAAGATGCCATGAACCCTAAGGCTTGAAGGACTGTCCTTGCAGTCAGCCCGGACTGATGAGATAGTTGAAGGAAGTAAAGGGAAAGACTCTTTTGTTTGTCCGGGGTTAAAAAGGCCATCTGGGATGCTGTATTCAGTCTTACACCCAGAAAGCACATGTCCTGAGAGGGTACTAGACTGGACTTTATTTCGTTCACAGAATACCCTAGGCATCTTAGCACTGCTATCACATATTCCAAATGATGAAGAAGCTCTTCCCTTCCTTGAGCCAGAATCAGGCAGTCGTCCAAATAAGGATAGATCTGTATTCCTTTTAGCCTGAAGAAAGCTATCACTGGAGCCAGAACTTTCGTGAACACTCTGGGCGCAGTAGATAAGCCAAAGGGCAATGCAGAGAACTGATAGGGAGAAGTCCCAGCTCGAAAACGCAGATACTTCCTGCAACTTAGTCTGATAGGAACATGAAGGTAAGCCTCCTTGAGATCCAAAGTTACCATTCAATGATCTTTGCCCAGCAGAGGTAAAAGCTGTTGTAACGTCAACAGTTTGAACTTGGGAATGTCCAGATAAGTGTTGAGGATAGATAAATCCAAAATTGGTCTCCACGTGTTCCCCTTCTTTGGTACTAGGAACAGGCGAGAATAAAATCCTAGGCCCACTTCTGGCATAGGGACCGGCTGTATGGCCCCTAGTTGAAGTAACAGAGAAATTTGCTTGTGAGCTTCTATTCTTTGTTGAGGAGGAACGTCTGGCATGCCTCTGAAAGGAGGCAAGGTATGGAAATAAAACCTGTAACCTTGGTGTATGATATCCAATACCCATCTGTCTTGGGTAATTAAACTCAATTTTCTTTGAAAAGTGCCAACCTTCCTCCCAAAGGTGCTGCCAGACGAGAAGGCTCTGGCAGCTGAAAAGGTAGGTCATTGGGTCTGTTTACGAAAGGACTGACCCCTGCCCTCACCTGAAGACTGTGCAGGAGAACTCCTGTTCTAGGCCTGAAAGAGCCCTGAGCTCTGCCCTACCACGCCTAAATCTACCCCTAGACTGGGAATCATAAGAAGGATACGCCCACCCTCTAGCAGGCCAATTTCTACTAAACTTTGGAGGCTGAACCTGCAAAAATCTTTAACAGTCTGCATAGACTTAGCCTTGTCTTCCATTTTCTTTAAAACTGCCTCAACAGGAGAACCAAACAACACATCAGATTGTAAAGGAGCATCTAAAATCCTTGTTTTAACATGGTCAGATAAATTTTGATCCCTCAGCCAGGCGTGCCTGCGAAGAACTGACCCAGTGGCAGCCACCCTAGACGAGGCCTGTACAGCATCAAAACCACATTGCAAAGAATGCTTACCCACCTGTTCAGAAACATGTACTAAATCTTGTAACTCTTTACAATCAATACCTTCCGCCAGAGCATCAACCTTTGACTTCAACTGTGAAAGGAGATAGTTTTGGTATTTTAACATGTGAAACTGGCAATTCAAAGCCCTCATAGCTAGAGTGGAAGAAGTATAAACTTTCTTTTCCCATCTATCCAAGGCCCTGGCTTCCTTATCTGCAGGAACCGGATTCTTGACAACAGAAGCCTTAACACCTTTAGGCCCCTGGCTAACAGTTTCTGGGTCTGCCCTTGGACTCTTAAAAAGATACTTATGAACTTCAGGCACCCTGTAATACCTATCTGGTTTAACAGGAGCAGGAGGCAAAGAATCAGGATTAAGAGAAGCCTCTGTAAAAACATCTTCCACTACATCCAAAACAGGAGGTATAGCCAAAGGCCTATGTTGGGGTAAAAACAAAAATTCCCTAAGCCTTTTCCTGGAATCAGAGAAGTCCTGACCTTCCCACTTAAAATGTTCCCTCATGGAATGAAGAGTTTCTGAAAAAGAAAAATCCTCAGGAGGAGAAGCAGAAGGAGTAGAATCATCCACATCAGAATCAGAATAAGGAGAGTACTCCTGCAAGTCTTCAGCAAGACTCTGAAACATCCAAGCCTGCTCAAAACTCCTAGCTCAGGCTCCACCCTAGGTCTCTTATCAGGAGGGGGCAAAGAACCCCTAATCAGAGTAATCAAATCTTCTGCCATTTTAAGCATATGCTTCTTGGGCACAGTTCCAGAAGAACTAGGGGTGACACCAACTGAAGCTAAACCTGGCCTGCCTCTAGGAGAAGCCTTGGAAACAGAAGGAGAGTGCCTAACCACCCTAGGCAGGGAGGGGAGTATAGTAACCTGTGAAGCCCCATCACCCTGGCCTGCCTCCTGAGAGGCCACATCCTGCAATAACAAGGTCTCTCCTGGGATCCCAAAGAAACCTCGGTGGAACCACCGCTCCACCGACACCTCTAAAGAACCGGCGTCCGCACGGACGGTTCTTCCAGCCTAGGCTTCACTGCTTTGTCCTTGCGCTTCGAAGAAGCGCCGGAGCATCCGACGGCATTTTGTAATTGCACCGCTTCCCAAAGACTAACCTGGCACAATCTAATCTCCTCTTTATAGTGCGCTTATTAAATCTAGCACAAGAGCGACATCCAACAACGCTGCTCAGGCCCTAAACAAGGAATACACAAAGTATTATAGTCTCTATGTATCTGTTTCACAAGAAATACAATTATTCACTTTTTCTGACATCCGCAAACCACTGAGGCAAGAAAAACTAAAATATTCCCAACGGGTACTTAGCCAACTTTGACTCGGTCTGAAACTCCGAAAACGAAAAATTTCAGAACGCCAACCGGCTCTTGCAATACTGCTTCTGCATCGGACCATGCGGCAAAAAAGACTGAAGATATGACGTCGGTCATGCGCATTTGTACCCTGACGTCCTGATGTCAGTCAAATGCGCCTTGGCCGACGTCAGCCTTATACTTTGATATTCGGGCCGACCGAGGACAGCGGACTACCCAAGTGTAAGGACTGCAGCAATGTGAGATGAAGAACATCACACAGTAGATGTGATGTGTTTGTGTGTACACCCTGTTGTACATTGGCTACACATGGTCCAACTATAGCCTTTGTTGAATGGTTATATTGCAGATGTGGAACACTGGATATCCTACAGGCCTGTGCACAGCTTGTGGAGGTGTAACATCATTAGACCACATAAGATGTGTTGAACATCATGACTGTGTCACAGCATGACAGAAGTCCCCTGTACAGCATCCACATACATACACAGACAACCACATCAGGCCACAGATACAGTACATTTCCCATGATGCTGTTGGACATCACTGTCAGCCGTGCACCTCGTGTGTGTGGTACACAAATGTCATGTGGGACATGGTGTATTGACAAGTCTGCCATGTGTGGACATGGTTACCAGGCAGCTAAAATATGTTTGCAGATGTGCAGGGGTGTCATCCGTATGACCTTTGGTGACCTGTGTCACACATTCCACATCATGGTTTACTGTGTATACACCTCAGCGACGTGGGTCACAATCCACAGTATATATGTATTGTGTATGCACACAGTCATGGCTATGCACTGTGTCTGTAATTCACATTGTATAGCAATAGAGACGCCTCATGATTCCATGCAATGGCACTGTGTCTGTACTTCACACTGTATAGCAATATAGACGCCTCATAATACCCTTAAATGGTCATGCACATCTGCTGAATGTGCATTTTATCTGTAGGGTGGACAGACAACACTGCAATGTGACAGGACACCATTGTGTTAAACATGTATGCATGTCAATGCACACGTCAGCAGATTACATGTCATACTACATGTTAATGTCAAGGTCATATGCCACACATCAGCCTTGTGTACTGTTAACCTGTGCTGGTCCACATAATGTAGCTCAGGGATGCATGCTTACTACCATGACTGTGTGAAATGCATGGCTTCTGCTATGACACATGCATGCTGTTGTGTACAACCCAGGGATGTATGATAACTACCACTATTATTGTCTGAGCTGCATGCCGTCTGCTGTATCACCTGCATGCTGCATGCCTTCTGTCACATCACATGCATGCTGTGTGTCTGTGTGTGTGTGTGTGTGTGTGTGTGTGTGTGTGTGTGTGTGTGTGTGTGTGTGTGTGTGTGTCTGTGTGTGTGTGTCTGTATTGTAATGTAGAGTCTTAGTTTGCCTTCACAGGTGATGTAGGTGCGTTACCATCCTGCTGATCTGATGTTAGTGTCCCCACAGACTCTAGCAGTGATGATGAACATATGCTTGAGGTACAGGCAGGGTTGTCAGTGGCTGAATCTGTACCATTGGTTGCCATTTCACCTATATCCCCCTCATCCCCGCACACAGTTCTCATGCCAATACATACCACATCACCAGTGGCCATAGAGGAAGGACAGTTAGTGTGTGGTAGCTTGGAACAGGAAAGTGTGGTGGCTATGGGAGGTGTGTAGTCACACCATGGCATCAGGCAAATGACTGGAGATGGGCCACACAGGCACGTGGCCAGTGCTGCTCGTAGCAGACCTCTGGCCGACATGACCCTGCAGGACAGAGCATAGCAGCTGGTGTCACCAGACACATGTTTTAGGCTGTAATGGCGACACAGGCACATGCTGAATGGCAGAATAGAGAAGGGCAGAGGCTTCAGAGGGCTGCTATCCGTTCTTTAAATGACAACATCCAGGCATTGGCAAATGCTCAACAGCAGATTGCTGAGGTTTTGGACAGATGACTGGGTGAAATGGTTGGAATCCTTGACCATGGCATGACAATCTGCGAGCGTGTGCTGTCTGTGCTGGAACATCTGGTAGGAGTGAGGTGTAGGTCACGTGGACGTAGGCCAGCTACGTCACCTGGTTCAGGTCTACCTGAATGAGCTACCTCACATGCCTGCTCCCATAGTGGCGGTAGCAGCAGCAGTGCAACTGGTGCTGCGCTGTCCACACCAGGACACAGCAGGCCACGTGCACGTGGCCCTGGATGGTCCCAATGGGGACACGGTTCCAGTGGACATGTGTCATCGGATAGTACCCAATCTGCACCTGTGCCCGTGCAACCTCTGGCAGGCACAGGTCACGTGGCCATGGCCGGACACCGTGTAAAACCTGGTATGTAGTCTGGAGCTGTCAATAATACCCCTTTGTAGGCCAGACACATGGCAGAACTGTGTGCACACATACACGCACACACCAGAAACATCTGTAGGGCATGCATAACAACCACACATGGCCAATTAGATCACAGGTCCTAACCCACACACATGATGTCATCCACTGGTGCAGCCTAGGCCCCTGGCAAACACTATCACCCTGTGCATATGATGATGCCTGTGCCGCATCCCTGTCATCCACACCAGCGGTGCAGGGACATGCTGATATGGTCTGATGCACAGGGTGAACAGAATAGGGAGATAAGTGTAGATTACAATTGTGTACTGTTGACACGCAGCAGACATGCCATGTAGTACATGTTTTGAATGCATTGTTTTCTGTTCACAGTATGTGTCTTGGTAACAACAGTAACAGCATGTTGGTAATGATGTCCTGCTTCCCTCCTTCAGGTCTAATTGCATGTGCCGTTGAGTGCCAGTGTTTGCAGTTTCCCATGTGTAAATGTGGACTACTCACAGGTATGTATGGCAATACCAGCATGCTATTCGTAGCTTCAACCTCACTGTTAGAAAGGCTGACATTCCAAAGATGTCTTCACATCTACTGATCCAGGAGCATGGGAGCTGTGTACTAAGCTACAGTGGCTAGAGATGTAACATCCATACTGGGTGACATCACAGGTACAGTTACATGGGGCTGGGAGTTTACATAGCGGTCTAGCTGATGACAAGGGTAGAGGCCAGTTGATAGCTTGAGGCCTCACTGTGTAGCAGTAATACACATTCACATTACAGGATGAGAACACACAACTACACACACACACACACACACACAGGTATTCACACACACAATAACACGTCCACACTCACTGGGTCAACGACACTGTAACACACACACACACACACACACACACACACACACACACACACACACACACTTGATAGTGTTGAGGTGAGGACCCCTGCCTATGTGGTAATCACCATTACAGTACTGTGCACCCACATGATGTGACACAGAGAATACACATGTCCACAATTGAATGCACCTATGTCATGCACATACAGATAGCTCACGTGTGTGATACACACCCCACCCCTGCCTATGTCTTGCTTTCTACACTGCAGTATGTACAGATCTCTACAACAGTATACAGGAGTGTAACAATTGGGATGTATTCCCCACCATATGTGGCATATATGGACACACAAGCAAACACACATGGCAGTACTGTGAATCAAACACTTGTTATCGTAAGATACGTATGACAGACATGCAGCAGTATTGCCTGCATTACAATGTGTACTGATGCTACCTTTGGCAATTGTGCTGATATATGCACACGGGAGGTCTTAAGTGTTACAGGTGTCAAGTGATTTACAATCAGTGACACCCTGACCGCTGTGTAGGTTGTATGTCTTCCCCTTCAATTAACAGAAACACAGCTTAGTGTTTGCACATGTTATGGTAGGACGGCTTGTGACACACCTGTGAGCTGTCTTCAGCAAACATCCATCTGCAAAGATGGCCCATCACTTAGTTATGTCCACACATCCATCCATACCTGATGTACATCTTACCATACTGTCAGTATATCACCATATACAGTTGGCAATGATGGGGCTGCATTGCAACTGCATGTTGTAGTAAGACACACGTCACCTGCAAACATCAGCTACTGTACACGCATGGTAGCTGAACGCATACCACTACATGTACATGTATGTAGGTCCTACATTCCTGTCATTTAGCCATGTTTGTATGCATTGCAATTGGTGGACATGTGTGATGACATACATGACACATGGACTGTTGTATGATATGATAGCTGTCATGGGTAACCAGTACAGAGGGAATGTTAACTCAGTCAACACTGATATCACACCTTATGTACTGTTAGCATTCAACAGCCATGGACCTACCTTCCATGTGCATGTGTGTAATTGCTGTAGCCACCTGTCCGCAC
Organism: Protopterus annectens; assembly: GCF_019279795.1. NCBI lineage: Eukaryota > Metazoa > Chordata > Ceratodontiformes > Protopteridae > Protopterus > Protopterus annectens. The sequence goes on from NC_056725.1 coordinate 1,425,360,079, forward strand.
AAAGGACAGCAACAGCTATGCTATGTACATATGTGTTGTATGTGTGGCATGTACATATCCATGGCAGGTACATGTATGTTATATCCAAACATGAGGGTGTTTACTGGTGTACAGCAACAGTCATCTGTTACTGCTGTATAAGACCCAGGGCCCCTGTTATGTGTACAGCCAACCTGGTTATGAACAGTGGTATCATTGCATTGCATAACACATGATGCAACTGTGTCAGTACATGGGTAGTCTGCACAGTTGATGTAGAGATAGGTACAGTCCACTGGTCATGGGTCACATGGTGTTGTACCGATATATGTTCTACCAGATGTATGGATGTGTGTTGCTGGTCCAAGGACATGGTGATGTCTGAGGGCTACATCCTAGAATGTGGCTTTTGACACTGTGATCTGCAGCTGACACATATGTGATGCCTTTTGAGGGTGTACTGGTCAGTACATGTGAGTGGCCTTCATGTACGTGGGGACAGCACCACCTGGAGCGGTCCGTAACAGTGTTATGGCCCTCATGTCTGTATCCGAGATATACGGTAGTAGTGCTATTGTGCACAACTGAGCCTTCAGCCAGGTGTTCCTCACTGCACAGATTCAGCCAGGTGTTCCTCACTGCACAGATGTCAGTATTCCCCATTGTTGGATCTACATTGGGCAGCTGTGATTACGAACGCTACACATCTAGCACTGTTTAGCATACACATACAATGTAGTTGCCCTCTAGGTGTCAGGGTGTTAACCTGGTTTCAGGACATTCATCTATGAATGGCACTATATGGGCGAAGTAGCCACTTCTGGCAGGACATCACCACAGGTGGTATATTAGTGTGCCAGGTTTAGATTGGTACATCTAAGGTGACGGACAGCATCAGACGTTGTGTAGAAGACCGGTGTCAGATATATGTAGTGCAGCGTTCCTGCTAACAATGACAACTATCAACACCAGAGTCCATTACAATGTGTTGTTCACGTCTAACTGTAATAGCATGGCCACTGTGCCCTTCCGTGTTTAGAATCAGACTGCATACAAAACAGCCCTGTGCTACTAAGTGTGTGAGCATGCCCTGTATAACGTTGTGTAGATGGACAGAGTGCATTCCAAATGGCCGTGTGCTACTAAGTGTGTGGGCATGCCCATTGACACGTTGTGTCAGTTATGTGCCTCTGTGGGTATGGGCATGGACAATGTAACCCTGTATAGCGATAGTATTCATCCAGTCAACAGATGGCCATACCCCACTTCAGGATGGATTCCTACATTGAACACACTGGTTCACAGGTATGTACATCATAACTGCCAGCATCCATGTCGATGTCCGCATTCTTAGAAGGTCATATTGACGGTCTTGAAAGGTGTAGTGTCTTTGGCGCGGCTCGTATCTATGTAGTATTATAATAGTGGTCTGTAGATAGGCAGTTGTCCTAATCACACCACTGGCATGTGTTTGTCTCCGTCTGCCTGGGGACAGAAATATGCTTTTAGACTGCTCACACTCCATACAATCCCTATTGCTGTCTTTTCCATTGCTGATGATGTCACCCACCTAGAAGTACACCTCTGGGAGTGCTGTGTCCCAGTAATCTCAGTAGCGCGTTCTGTAACTGCGTAATGCTGTAGTGTGATAAGGTAGTTAGGTCTGTGTTGTAATCCCAGCCATGAAAACTGTGTGTGTGTGTGTGTGTGTGTGTGTGTGTGTGTGTGTGTGTCTCCGTCTACCTGGGAACAGAAATATGCTTTTAGACTGCTCACACTCCATACAATCCCTATAGCCGTCTTTTCCATTGCTGATGATGTCACCCACCTAGAAGTACACCTCTGTGAGTGCTATGTCCCAGTAATCTTGGTAGCACGTTCTGTAATTGCGTAATGCTGTAGTGTGATAAGGTAGTTAGGTCTGTGTTCTAATCCCAGCCATGCCAACTGTGCGTGCGTGTGTGTGTGTGTGTGTGTGTGTGTGTGTGTGTGTGTGTGTGCGCTTCCATCTGCCTGGGGACAAAAATATGCTTTTAGACTGCTCACACTCCATACTATCCCTATTGCCGTCTTTTCCATTGCTGATGATGTCACCCACCTAGAAGTATGTCTCTGGGAATGCTGTGTCCCAGTAATCTTGGTTGTGCATTCTGTAACTGTGTAATGCTGTAGTGTGATAAGGTAGTTAAGTCTGTGTTCTAATCCCAGCCATGCCAACTGTGTGTGTGTGTGTGTGTGTGTGTGTGTGTGTGTGTGTGTGTGTGTGTGTGTGTGTATGTCTTTGTCTGCCTGGGGACAGAATAATGCTTTTAGACTGCTCACACTCCATACAATCCCTATCGCCGACTTTTCCATTGCTGATGATGTCACCCACCTAGAAGTACACTTCTGGGAGTGTTGTGTCCCAGTAATCTCGGTAGCGTGTTCTGTAACTGCGTAATGCTGTAGTGTGATAGAATAGACAGGTAGGGGTTCTATTCCAAGGCATGACAGGTGTGTGTGTTTGGCAGTCATATCCTATGTGTTGGTGTCTGTGAGTGGCTAGCTCCAGGATGTGTTCAGGAGCGTGTTTTGTTGTTTTCCTATATAGTGTCCATAAATGTCATAAATGGAAGAGAATAGGTTGGCAATACACACACATACATTCGGCAATATGTCTGGTGAGTAATGTCAGCAGCCCTAATCCTACCCTTAATACAGCCTGAACCCATGTGAAGCACAGAAACACACTTGCCTTGATATTAACACCAGTACATAATGCAGGAGGCGCATGTGGTTTCCTTTTCATTCTTGTCTAATGCTTTGTTGTCACGTGGTCCGCTGTTGAGATATATATTCTATATCTATGTATGTGTGTGTATATGTATATGTGTGTATGTGTGTGTGTGTGTGTGTGTGTGTGTGTGTGTGTGTGTGTGTGCGCTTCCATCTGCCTGGGGACAAAAATATGCTTTTAGACTGCTCACACTCCATACTATCCCTATTGCCGTCTTTTCCATTGCTGATGATGTCACCCACCTAGAAGTATGTCTCTGGGAATGCTGTGTCCCAGTAATCTTGGTTGTGCATTCTGTAACTGTGTAATGCTGTAGTGTGATAAGGTAGTTAAGTCTGTGTTCTAATCCCAGCCATGCCAACTGTGTGTGTGTGTGTGTGTGTGTGTGTGTGTGTGTGTGTGTGTGTGTATGTCTTTGTCTGCCTGGGGACAGAATAATGCTTTTAGACTGGTCACACTCCATACAATCCCTATCGCCGACTTTTCCATTGCTGATGATGTCACCCACCTAGAAGTACACTTCTGGGAGTGTTGTGTCCCAGTAATCTCGGTAGCGTGTTCTGTAACTGCGTAATGCTGTAGTGTGATAGAATAGACAGGTAGGGGTTCTATTCCAAGGCATGACAGGTGTGTGTGTTTGGCAGTCATATCCTATGTGTTGGTGGCTAGCTCCAGGATGTGTTCAGGAGCGTGTTTTGTTGTTTTCCTATATAGTGTCCATAAATGTCATAAATGGAAGAGAATAGGTTGGCAATACACACACATACATTCGGCAATATGTCTGGTGAGTAATGTCAGCAGCCCTAATCCTACCCTTAATACAGCCTGAACCCATGTGAAGCACAGAAACACACTTGCCTTGATATTAACACCAGTACATAATGCAGGAGGCGCATGTGGTTTCCTTTTCATTCTTGTCTAATGCTTTGTTGTCACGTGGTCCGCTGTTGAGATATATATTCTATATCTATGTATGTGTGTGTATATGTATATGTGTGTATGTGTGTGTGTGTGTGTGTGTGTGTGTGTGTGTGTGTGTGTATATGTATATGTATATATATATATATATATATATATATATATATATATATATATATATATATGTGGACATTAGCACACATAAATCTACATGCTGGAATATATGTCCTATACTGTTGAATGCCTGTGCTGGATGATCTGTACGTGATAGTGGAGCACTATGGGGTGGACAGAGACCTCCTACAGCAGATTGTTGAGCTGTTCCGGCCACACCTGACACATCGAACGGGCCGAGGGAAACCCATCCCATTATCCCTTGGATACCAAGGTATGTGTAGGCCTAGGTATACTAGCCACAGGTACCTCCCAAAGCACAACTGGGGATATCATGGGGATCTCACGGCATCTGCATCCAGAGTATTCCACCAGTTCCTGGATGCCATGTCACCACATGCCAGTGAGCACGTACATTTCCTCAACACATGTGAAATGTTGACCAGCAATATGTGTCTCTTCCACCAAATGGCTGACTATCCTGGAGTAGTGGGTGCTATAGCCTGCACACACGTATGCATCAAAGCACCACCCGGTGAGCGGGGTAGGGCCTACATTAACCACAGGGGCATCCCCTCCATCAACTGCCAGGTTGTATGCGATGCCCACGGCATTATACTGAATGTGTGTGCTGGCTGCCCTGGAAGCTATGATGATTCCGATATATGGCATCTGACACAGCTGTACCACACCTTTGCCAATATGGACATCCCCTACGGTCACCTAGTGGAGGATACAGTGTACGCACTGGAGCCGTGGCTGATGACACCCATCAGAAATGCACACACACCTGAACAACTACGCCATAATGAGGCAGACGCACAGGCAAGACATATAATTGAGCGTATATTTGGGATGCTCAGGTCACGGTTCTGGTGTCTGGAAACATCCGGTGGAGCTTTGTAGTATTCACCAGCTACATGCACCCAAATTGTTATTGTATGTGCTATGCTGCACAATATGATCCTGCGGAAATAGTTGCAGCAGGAACAGCATGGGCAGGGCCACACAGCCCTCCACCAATGCCAAGGTCTTTACAGGCATAGAGTGACTCGGAGGAGGAACTACCTGAGCCGGACCCAGTAGGTGGAAGGAGCCGTGCCCAGTATGACCTGGCCTTGGCAAAGAGGCAACGCATAGCATATGCACTGACACAGTAGGTACCCAGGGAATGTCACCCTCTCTGACTCGCACAGACAGTAAAAGGGATGCCAAACATGACACTACCTGTGCTCAGCCATGTATAGGAAGTGCACTGTGTGCATCCGACATAGGCAGCCTTCCAGCACCATCCTCAGGTCTGGCACACCCTCAAGGTAAGTCAATCAACCTACCAATTGTCAGTTGTATTAGAATGTGCTGTTACCTGTAGCTATGGTATGGATGTGAGCATGCAAGGGAATTTGGTGGCCGAATGTTAAGGCAGCAGACAGTAGACATCCATAGCGGCACCATGACATCTGTAGCACATACCGGGGTCACCACAGTAGCCAGTAGTACACAGAATGTCCTAACCCACTGTGGGTAATGGGCTGAGCATCATGTGTGTCCATACAGCCCACACAAGTCTCAACCAGCTGAACAGGTGTAGACCAACACAGACAAATGCTGTACAATGGCCTCTGAATATGCCCAATGGATGAACCCCCCCCCCCCCCCCCACAGACACACACAAACTACAGCAGGCCAGGAAGTTGGATGTAGGTTGTGAAGGCTAGGACATCTGTAACTAATATGTTGGTGATTAAAGCTAAGATCTGGAGTACACTGGTATGCCTCTAGCCAGCTCAATAGGTAGGTCTACACACTGAAATGGAGTGCCTGACATACCAGTACAGTAGTAGCAAAAGTGTACAAGTGTCAGCTGTGCCCCCCTTCCAGCGTACACATGCAACAGTCAGGTGCACCCCCCCAGTGCTGTGTAGGAATGTGGATACAGTCGGATGTCCCCCCACGCTGTGCAGAAATATAGCAACAGTCAATGCCACATGACTGATGGATACCCTGCAGACATAGCATGCCACCTGTCAGTGTACAGGACAGAGGTCGGCACCACAGTACTGACTACCTGGACATGTAACACATGCGATACAGCTGACCATACTGGGCATGCTCAAACACATGAAGGTATGATGGCAATGTCAGTCGACAACACGCGGAATGGTCATACTGGGCTTGCTCACACAAGTAAACACAAGACGGCCAGGTCTGCAAACACCAGTGGTCCGGACATATCTGCCGGTACATTGCTATACTGTTGGATGACTGTGCTGTATGGTATATATATGTGGTACTGTCTATTGTCTGTATATTTGCCATGGTGTATTGGTAATTCACATTAGCTGTGTGCGCATGGTGTTGCTACCAACACTTGCAAATGACGGTTATTTGTTTGCGGCCAGAACAAGGCCATTGGATACGGAGTGAGTAAGGCACACTGCAGCAGTTGGGAGCTGTTGTGCATGGGTTTGCACAGTGTTAAGCACTGCTGACCTCTGGTTACAGCTTCTTACACTTGTTTAGACTTCACATTTCTTTAACAGTGCAATACTCGCATAATGGTAACCAAACACGCTTACACCCACTCGCTCCCTCACTTGCACATGCATCGACACTGGTGCTTGCATTTGTCACTCACACTGGGTGGGCACGATCCCTTGTGATGCCTATTACATCAGACTACATGACTACAGTATCGGGTATGGCTGACCATTAGGCGACGGCATGGCATTCGACTGTACGGAATCGGCAGCCTGTCCAGTGAGTTAATCATATTATATGCATGTTCCTCATACAATCTGCTCCCATCTGGCTGATACATGGGAACTGATACTCTGCAATGCAGACAAGTAAATGTGTTTTGGGAACCACATCCGTCTGCCGGGTCATGCTACTGCATACCTATATATAGATATAGATTGTGTTACAGAGAAAGTACTTCAACATATTGTTGTCTGCATGTGCTTATGCATATATACCTATTACGTACTAGCTGACCTACACAGGGCAGTCCACTGGAACCGGCGCAACCAACACTGGCGCTCCTGGATCCATAATCACATAGCCATAGTTCCTCCACCCCACCCGTGTTGAGTTTCCATTCGTAACAGCCATTATTCATCTGATATCGCATCCATGACACACCTTTACACATTGCCCTCTCCAGAGCGTTTGGGACTCTGCACACATTTTGTACCACCTTGTGTATTCACAGGGTCTCCTGCCATTTATATTTGCACATACGTGCCTTTCCTGGTGTTATGGATTACGGCCATTTGCGGTTTACAAGTGTAGGTGGTCACAACATGAACTACATTCCGTCTGTGTGTAATGTAGACATAGCAGTTCAACGATGTTATGCCCACTGGTAGAACCCTGCCTCTGGTGTGAATAGCAGTGCTCTGCTCACTCCTGGGCAGCTTTATCTGACATACGCTGCAAGCACTATATAATACCTTAGTTGCTCTACATTCCCTTCACACCCCTTGTGTATGCTTTATTCTTACAGTGTTTATTCTTCAAATATATATATATATATATATATATATATATATATATATATATATTTCATGTCTGTGGATATATATCTACACCCACATGTGTGTGTGTGTGTGTTTGTGTGTGTGTGTATATATATATATATATATATATATATACACATGTGTATATATATATATATATATATATATATATATATATATATACATGTGTATATATATATATATATATATATGTATATATATATATATATATATATATGTGTGTGTGTGTGTGTGTGTGTATATATACACACACATATATAAATTACATCTGTACATAAAAACATACATTTGCTATGCTGGGAGCTGCTTACACCCAACGCAGGCGCACTCACATAGGCTTACTGTGAGTTACATATGTTTACTGCCGCTTCTTTGTGCTTACGTGTGCCTTATTCATTATGACAGTAACACTTTGATTGAAGGAATCCGGTTAATGGCCCCATGCGAAACACACATTCACCTTTACATGTTTAAATGTTGGCTTTACAGCACAGCGACATTCATTCCACAAGAAAATGATATATGCTATAGTCGAACTTGAACTGGGAATGCCTTTACGTAAGGCGGAAGCACTAACCACTACACTATTGGTGTTCTGCTTCATTTATATGTATACCCATGGTTCACAGCTACCCGAACACACACCTCAACGCTTCACTTATACAGCAGGCATCCATTCTCCTGCTGGGAAAACTGCAGCACTACACATGCGCCATTCCCTATTCCCTACTGCTCTGGACACTGCTGCATGTTTACTCACTCCGAGGATATTCAGAACTCCAAAGCTTATACTCCTGGCACATACATGTGTTTGATTGTCAGGGTGTTCATGTGGTCATCTGGGTTTAGGCTTGTCCGACTGGAGACCTGAACAGCCCTGTACCCATTTGAAAGTCAGAATTAGCACATGGACAGAGGTAGTCCCAATGTTACCATTCTACCTGTGTTTACAGACACAGGGGTTTGCCCACCTCTGACCAGCTTATAATGTCGGCACTACATAATACATATACATCTACATACCTATTTACATTTCCCATACTGCTGAATGTCCGCCGAGCATCCCCGTTGCCTTTACCTCCCTATATCCGACAGGCATTATTCTGGCCATCACATAAAATTAGTGGCCATTACATGGCTTGGACCCAGAAACAGACACACCTTAGTCACCGGTTTGACCACTACACCATCCGTGGTACATTCCCCGTGGATGGTAGCTAGGATATATGACTTCACTACAGGTATTCAACAGTACTGGCAACAAATGTGACGGTTGGTGTACATATGTGTATGGACCTCTCAACCTCTCAGGGACTAATTTCAACAGTAACAGGGACAAGGAAAGGACAATTCAGGGGCAATCACAGACACTTTTACAATATTAGTACTATTAACTTGAAACGTGTTGACAGATTCAGAGCATATGTATTAATACTTATTTTCTGAAGTAAAAGACGTCTATTACTCTTAATTATTGTCATTATTCATTCAGTGTCATTCAACACCTTTCCTCCAAAGGTCACTGGTTTTAGGGGGGATTAAGAGGCTGGCCAGTTATTGTGTGAATGCTCTGACCATTGGTAGGGTTGCCACATTTTCATATGGCCAGGATGGGATATATTCGGGACACACCAGATTTTTCAGGCCAACACATACCCAAGGTCAGTACAGGGTTTAGAACTTTACTTATTTTCCTAGATGAGAGCTTATTCTTGTAGTAGTTTAGTTGCTTATTCTGTTTCTTGTAAGATTTACGTATTTTACATACAGAAATAACTGTTTTAGGCAACTGTTACATGAAATATGGTACCTAGTTATTTCCTACAATCACAGAACATTTGCCATTGTATCATTCTTGGTCAGGACACACCTACTCAAACAGGGACTGTCCCTCACAAAGTGGGACAGGAGGTACCCTGCTTACGTCAGCTCCTTAATCACCCTATATCCAACTGCCACTATGCGAATGTGTAAAGTATATATTCTTGATAATTCATGTGGGGAGCCGTGCATCACAGTCAGGTGTTTAATCCCGGGTAGTAGGTTATGCATGACCGGCTGGAGGCTGAGCAGTCTCGTGAACCACTAATGCACATACAACATGTGTCCAGATGTCTACAGGACTGGACATCATGTCGTGATACCAAGTCTGATGTTTACACAGGATACTTATCCCATTAGGGATAGCCAAAAATTGAACAAGACAATAACCTTCGATCTTTTTGGATTTATGAAAACGTGATACGGTTTTACATGCAAGGGATACATAGTTTGCAATCCTGACACTGCCTAGGGTGAGACTGTCTACTAGATATGAGTAGTGGTCACTATGTGCAGATATGGCTGTGCCAAGCTAGCAGCCCGAGTACGGCTGGATTTGTTGGACGTTCAGGAATGGGGGGGGGGGGTTGTGTGCTGTAGAGGGGATGATGGGTGTTCAATTATGCATCCAGGTGTGTTGTAGTTGGATGGCTCAGTTCAGTCCAGACCATTTTGTGGGTATGTGCCAGTGAAGTTTCTGTACATGTGTATCGCACATTTTAATATTCATATGTTTGTGGGATTGTGTTCTACAGTATGGCCTGTCAGGTTGTATTGCGGATGTGTATGTTTGCTCTTTGTGTTTCTTTCTGATTCACCTACTGCTCCCTCATACACCTCTAGTTCACTTATTGTGTATCCAACACAGTCTCCCCTTGGTGAATTATTACATTACCCGTCCCCCCCACACCCATATTCCACACACTCCATCCATCCCTTCTCTGGTTGATGGCCCATGGCACGGTCAAGGGAACATATTGCATACACTACATATCTCTTGTACCTGTATGGTTGTGAGGACTACCCTAGCATTTTTCACCTTCCACATGCTGTGCATCATGCACATCGGTACACGCAAATACTTATCTTTCATGGCATGGTAGGTACACCCGGGTGATACCCGTTCATCTTTGGCCCATCCTGACAAGGATGCCTTGGACCGCAAATGGGCAGATTTTGGGCAAATGCTCTGACCATTGGTAGGGTTGCCACCTTTTCATATAGCCAGGATGGGATATATTCAGGACACACATCAAATTTTACAGGTCAACACATACCCACAGTCAGTACAACGGATAGTACTTTTGTTTTATGCCTAAATGTAAGCTTATTGTTGTAGCAGTTTAGCTGCGTCTTTTGTTTCGTTTACTTGCTTATTCAAATTCTTGTAACATGTAGGTATGTTACATACGGAAATAACTATTGTATGTGACTATTACATGAGATGTGGGACATAATTATGTCCTATGGTTGAAGGATATTTTACATTTATAATGTTTTGGTATGGACACAACTGCCCAGGGGGGAACTGTCCCTCACAATGTGGGACAGGTAGTAACCCTGACCATTGGGCTAGACTTAGCTATTGGCGGCGCACTAACACGACGCATTTCGCTTCCACTTGATATAACTATCAACACTGCAATAGAATACGGGCACGGGGTATTAAATGTCATTTGTTCGAGGGATGGGGACTCAATATTCAGTTACGTGCATTTGTGTTTGCTTCTTATTTTTGTGTTCGCAAAAACGTCTTGCATGATTTGCATACGTTTCAGTATCCACGGACACTGACAGTTGTGATTACTATTGGAGGCAGTCTGTAATATTCAGCATTTTAGGTTGCACGTAAACAGCTGACATGTCCACGCCTCCGTGCGGCGCTACAAGACACCCCATGCACTCACGCACGTTTCCTATGCATGTGGATGTGGCGGCAGCGCACCTTCATTAATATGCATATGGCGCTACTGCGCCATCTCTACACCACACGGTCGGCGCAAGGCTAACGCCGTCCTTGCATCGAGCTTCATGAATCCCGGGGTCGGTATGTTATGGCACCGGCACCTATTGTTAGGTATTCATGTGAGAGAAGGAAGAAGTCTACAGAGTCGAGTGCCACAAAAAGGCTTTATTTACAATAACACATGTTGAGCGCTTTTGTCCCCAGGTAATAGGACTTCTTCCTTTTCTTTTTTATTACTAGTTGGTGCTTGTGTTTTTACTATTCATGTGAGAGGTTATCAGATGCAGTGGAGCAAGGTTTGAGTTTAAATAGAAGTTTTTTTATCACTGACGTGGAAGTTGCAAGCAGTAGATATAGAGGGTGAAGTAGGGTCATGTGAGGATGCTGGAGGGGGGAATAAAGGAAGTGGTAATGTGTATGGTGTACAGAGAATGCTGGTTTTAGTCTAACTTGTTTGCCAAATTGTTAGGATTGGGTGCTATTGAGAAGCACTGGATGGGTGTCAAGAGTTTTTAGTTAGGGAGGTAATGTTTTCTATGAAGCAGGTATAGAATAAAGTTGCAGTTCTAGTGGAGAACTATTATGAGAAAGGTTGGATTCCTTGTTTGAGCCCTGATGTAACAGGTTAGGTATTGATGTCCAGAATTTTTGGGGTCATTTTTATGCTGTAGTTCTAGATGGCTATAATATTGTTTTATTACCTAGGTTAATTTTTTTACTCATATTGCCCAATTTTCGATAAAGTTAAAGGTTATAGGAAGTTTTAAGTTTAAGCAATTCTTTCCAAGCTTTGTCTCTGTTAGACATTATACTTTTTATCTGGGTAGTGAGTCATGGTGAGTTTTCACTCTTTTTTGAAGGATGGGGTGTGACTATTTAGAGTATTTAAGAATTAGGTATTACAAGTACTGACTGACTTGTTGAGTGGAACAGTTTTTAGGAAAGGCTAATTAAAGGCTTTCAATTGATGGAGTCTTTATTTAATTTAGAAAGTTTTAGGGTTGTTTAAAGTTGGTGAGAGTTAGGTTAGTGGGTGGAAATTCTATGAGTATAAGCTGAAAGTTGTCACTAAGTGAGCCTGGATAGTTTCTAGAGGTTGTAAATTTACTAGAGTCAGAGACCAGTATCCAGTCTAGAATTGCATCTTTACTGCTGGTATTATTAAATCTAGTGTGTGTTTTGATAACTTGTGTATAACCATAAAGGTATATACTAGTTGAGGGAAAGTTTGATGTGATGTTTTGCCAATTAATATTTAAATCTCTTAGTATGATTTTTTTTTCATAAGGTATAAAATTAGTTGTTCAGGAGAGGAGTTCTTCTAAAATTGTTATATTATTTCCAGGTGAGATACAGATTGAACAAAACAGAGATGTTTTTGTTGTTAAGCTTTAACGGTGATAATAGCATTGCAGCATTCTGGAATTTTGGGATGTTGTGTGAATAGGGAGACATATTTTATCAACTTGAATAAATGAAGGCTGCCCCATCTGCTTTCTTGTGGGGCCTATCAGCTCTGATAGTACCATAGCCTGGGGCGAGTAGTTCAGAATCTTTAATATTAGGATTAAGCCAGGTTTCTGTGATGGCAAGAACATCAGGGTTATACTGTGATATCCAGCCATGTATATCAGTAATTTTGTTACACGTGCTACAGAGGTTGACAGTGACAACATTTAAGTTGTTTTTGGAAGACAAGTAGGAGAATTATAGGGTGAGGGGCTTGATGTACTCGTTTTATTTGTATGGATAGGTGGCTGTTTAATGATACGACATTACAGCTGAGAACAGGTATAGTTTTTGGTGGTAGTTGAAGGAAGATTAGTGTTTGGGTGGTTCTTTGCTATTTAGATTAATTTGGGTGTTTCTGGGCCTAGGTTGCGGTAGACATTACAACAGTGTGGGATTTTTAAGAGGTAGTATATTGATTTAGAGGGGACTTGAATGAGTTTTAATTAGTTAATTTATTTATTGCTTTATTGAGTAGAGTGGTGGTAGTGAAGTATTTTGTGCTTAAAATAAAGACAGAGTGAGAGATTAAAAAGGCAGGCAGATATGTATTGGTACAGCTACTCCTGATTTTATAGTGTGCTGAGTAAATTGCACTAGGAGAGGTGTATGTAGGTGAAAGCATATAGTGATAGTTTGTTAGATAGGATGTTAGTAGCAGCAGAAAGGGACATGATGCTTGGAGAAGCCTTTGAAATTTCTGTAGTTAACCAGGCATTCAAGGAATTTATTACTTCAGGAGAAGGAAGGATAACAATTAACGTCTGCATGTTCTCAAAAGATAAATCCAAAAACTTTAACATGTGAGGTTGATAGTTTAAAATCCTGAATGTTAAAGTAGCAGAAGAATACACTGTCTTCCCCATCTTGTCAAAAGCTTTCTCATCTTTTTCAAAGGGTATGGGGTTAGAACAGTAAACTATTTTGCAGATGCAGTTTTGGATAAAGCAGGTACTGCTGGATCTGCTTTAGGGTTGGAAAATAAATAGTTACAAGTCTTGGGTACTCTGTATAACCTGTCAGACTTCCTGAGGGCAGCAGGTTGATTGTCAAGCAGACTAGAAGCAGTGAGAAAAATATTCTCTAAATCAAGCAAAGCAGGAGGAACAGAACAGTCACAGATTCAGGCATATCCAACTGTAATAAGTCATAATATATTTTCTGTGCAAAAGGAATTTCATTCTGATCCCACTGAAAGACTTCTTTCATCTTAAAGTCTCAGAGAAAGATCATTCTTCAAGAGGGAATTCTGAAGCAATGCTTTCTTCAAATTACACTGTTCAGACTAAAAGGAAATTCCTGAAGTATGTCCATCCCCCTGCAATACCTGTTCTTCTCACTGAAAATCAAAGTCAGAAAGACAGGGAACTATTTCTTTTTTTCTTGTCTGAACAAGTGGTAGACAGTGAAAAAGCACTAGCAAAATGTTAATGAGCTCCTTAGCAAACTGAAGCAAATCACTTCTATCTATAGAAATACTGACAAAATCTTGCTTTCTTCTGTTTCTGTATTCACTTTTCTTTGGGGACGCCTTAAAAATTATTGACCCATTTTCAGGTTCCCTATCCTGGCTGAGTGAGGAATCTTCACTTGCCCCCTCCCCAAAGACCAAGAACAGTTGTTCTCCTTTGCACAACATGGGCATCTGTACAGGGATGGAAACACCAGGGAGACTGGGGAAAAATAACATGGGGTCTGAGGAACCAAGAACGACCATAGCAGCATCATCCTCCTGTAGCTAAGGCACAACAGGAGCATGCCTGATTCCCAAAGACTTCCTAACAACTTTCTTCTTTTTGCAGACAAGGGAAGGTAAAACTGTGGAGACAGCTGCTCCTGAGATTAGCTGAGAATGAGACCTCAAAGGTGGATAGTGGAGCCTGTACAAGTCGGTAAACCATACGGTAGATTACAAGTGATACTGAGGTAAGTAAACCATTTACAGTCTCCCACAAACACAATATCCTGCATCAAATACACAAACCTAAAAAAAGTTGTAGAAAAATTCTATCAAGAAATATTTTTTTTCCTTCACACAAAAAGTTTGCATAAGCATTTATGTAGAAACTCCCTTAGAAATGTAATGGCATTCAATTTCCTGGCAAACACAAAATTTTAGTAAGAAAAACAGTTTCCTTAAAAAAAATAAATATAGTGGAAGATTTTCCCCAATGGGAGAATTATCTGCACAGCCTCGAAGAATTGTTAGCAAATCAACAGTTCCATGGGGCCGAACAAATGAACGCTTTTCATCGGAAAAAAAAAGCTCTGGCTAAACTCCCCTCAAGCTCCTGGCAGAGTGCGTGGAAGGTGTCCTTAAGCTTTGAAAATTGGCCTGTCACTGGGGGGAGTGGACCCAAGTAGCTTAGGCTACCGCAACAGTGACCTGTATTTTGAGTACCTGACCACAGAGAAAAAAATTATTAATAAAACTACTAAAGAGCAGCATGGCAGAATAAACAGTCTCCCCTACATGGATGCCAGTCCTCCAGCCCTATCACACTGAGCTCAGACTTGCACTGTTGGACAAAGAAGTGAAGTATCTTCAGAATAAGGTCGCGATCCCTAACCTCAAACATAAGAATGATTAAAAACACAACCGAGAGATGTTTTTATAGGAATACAACCACTTAGGACAATGAAGAAAGTAGTTCTCCTGTAGAAACAAGATAACTCAGTTGAGGTTAAAGCCTACTACAGGACTACTCACTGTAGATAAAGCTGAAAATACTGCATTAGAGACATTACAGATAACAGATGGGAGTGCCTAGTGAAGAGACATCAGCAAAATAAAAGGCAGGAAAATTACAAAAATAATATATTACAACATCACATAGACACATTTTTCAGCAATAATGCATTTATTAACATTTTTGTTGTTTTATTTTCAGTGATACTGTTATTGTTTCAGAGTTTGCAAAATTATTGCTATGCATATGTTGCCTGACTACATGGCCTCTGCACTGTTACACAGATTATAGATTACTATAATCTGCATATTATACCTACTTCTGTATGTGAACTTAGATGTTAAATTTTATTGAGATCAATCCTGTAGATTAAAACTTAACTGTATTAAAACTAAGATCTCTGTGTTAACTGTATGTGTACTATTATTGCCATATACCTTAGGTTATGGCTGAAAATAGACCTTGGACCTGCTCACCTACCCAGTTGAAGTAAAATACAATACATACGTGTCTCTCCTCTTTTTTTTCCCTTAAAGTCTCATCTCTTAAACAGGAGTTTCTGTCTATTTCTGTTTGTTTCTATTTGAGTCTTTACTGTCTTGAATGCCTGACAAGCTATAGCAAGAATTATTCTTATACCATGCCTGGAATGTGGCCTCTCTCTACTGTCACTGCACTTACTTGTTAACAACCAAAAACTGAGCAGCTGAGAGCAAAATCAGCTACTTTGATCTACTTGCTGTGAACAGTACATATCACTGCAACTATCACTGCAACCTTACAAGTATATCTAAGTGGCTGCCAATATCAGCCAGGTCAATTTTCACATTAGGCCTTATAATTCATAAAATGATCCACCTTGGACTATTTTCTCCTCTTAGCTCTAAATTAACATTAAGAACCCTTCATACTCTCTCAGGGAGCCCACTGAAAAGGGCATTACCATTCTCAGACCTTGCTATAAAACAGTTGTAGGTGAAGGAGCATTTGCTAAAATGGCCCCTGCTGCATGGAATCACATTCCCAAATAATATACGACACCAGCAGACACTTGAATCACTCAAAGCCAGCCTGAAAGAGTATCTTGAGCAAGTGGGGAGACTGCACTTCCTTTCATGAGACTGGATAAATGCTCCCACTTTACTAGTTAGCCACTAGATACACTGCATATAACTTTACTGAGAGACAATAGTCACATTGTACATTTTGTAAATAAAATTGTAAATAATGCACATAATCTCAATGTTAACTCCATATTACTGGCTTCCATAATTATTATAATTTTCTATACTTCTCTGTCCTAATTTCAAGTTAATGCCTTTGATAACAGTTATACTATTGTATGTATCTGTCCAAAATGTACTGTATGATTTTTCTGCTATATCTAAATTTTATTTCTGGACATTTTGCATTACTGCTCTAGCTGTGTATACTTATAACTCTGTACATCCCTTGTGCTCATTCTTAGTCTGGGTCCTGCCTGATACATGTCAGTAGGCCAGCCTACCTACCCAGTTAAAAATTTCAGATAATAAACAAACACACAGAAATGCCATCCATGCTTTTTACTACTTTAACCTAAGCTAGTTCATGTCCTACTTCCTTTTCTAATAAATCTTGAATGTTCTCATTTTCTCCTTAGAGATCTTCTATTTGGCCTATTTAGATATTAGCATTTTCGAAATTATTTCATTTTAGTGCTTTCCTTTATGCTGTGGATTCTACTTCCTTGTGAAATTTTGAATATTCTGTTTCCCCGGTCCTTCTGATCTGTTTCCTAATGCTTTTCAGTGGTATTTCCTCATACTGCCAACAGAATTAAAGTGCATTCTGACACACAAAATATTCACAGGCCATGAACCACTTAATTAATTAATTGATTAATTTTATTTTATTTTACATTTGGTTACCGGGATAGTCCAATTGGACACAGGTCCTTTTTCAGCGGAGGCCGGGGGAAAAAAACTCTACAAGGAACAATTAACAGAAAACATTTCCAACAAAGCTCTAAAAAATTTGACAGGCAACATTTAACAAAATACATAGCCAACAAAGTTCACAATTTATAGTAATAAGTTTGATCATTGTTTAGCAGCTAAAATGAAAGTGCGTACATGTTCAGTGAGTTGATATAATAGTAATTTGTGGTGGAGTTGAAAGGGAGGGAAGTTATATGTGGAAGTCATTAGGGAAGGCGATACTGACATAAGGTAGGAATGATCATATTTTAGGATGGAATGAAATTCGTAAAGACTGAGAGAGAAGGTAGAGAAGTGGGTTAGCCAGGATTTAGACAGTTACATAGCCAAGTATCATTAATGTAAGTCTTTAGGGCTTTTTTAAATTGTGTAGAAGAGGATAATGAAGGGATGTTTGTGGGTAGAGTGTTCCATTTTTAGCTATAGGTTTCAGCAAAGGAAAGCTCCAGCTGAGTTACTGATATTTTTTACTTTGAGGGGAAATTTGTTACTGGAGTGTAGTACTCTATTACTGGAGTAGGGGTGAATGGATAGACTTTAGGACTGAAAGCAGTAAGAATCTAAGACCGTCATTTAGACAGCCATGTGTTATGGTTTTCATTGACATCGCATTCTTCTGCATTTAATTCCCTTAGGTAATTGTAGCCCCTTCTATGTTCCTACTGATATAGTACATACCTCATAATATCCTGAAAAACAATGATGGAAGTTCTGGAATTGGTCATCCTCTAAACTTTCCCCTGGGGTGTGTACTATATGAGAGAGAGTGAGTGTGTGTGGTAATCATAAATGGGCTGGCACCTCATTCAGGGATAATTTATTATATCTTGTGCCCACTGAATGCCTGGATAGGCTCTGGATCTCTGTGACTACATATTGGATTAAGGGGATAACTGGAGGGTGAATGACTGAATAGCTCACAGCAAGATTCAGTTGCCAATTCCAGTCATAGGTGTAGCTGCAGGGCTGCAGCTGGTACTTGATATTATGTGCTCAAGTAATGCTGACATACTGCGGTTATCATGGTCAACCTTTCAGAATTAGTGACTCAGGTTCATAGCTCTTAACTGCCCAGATTTTAACAGAATGTCCCAATTTCTGCCTCATATTTTTGGTCCGTTCGTCATAACTTTTTTGGTTTTCTTGCAAATCACTGAGAATTTAAATAAGAAAATAATGACTGACATTTGCACTTTAGACTTCATACCCTTCAGAAAATTCATGATAATGAAATGCCTGCTATTCTATCAACTTTCTAAGTTTATAAGACCAATATTTAAAAACTGTCTAGTTTTGGGCCTTTGTCTCCTGTTATTTATGGCTTTGTATAGATTTCTTTTACTAACAGGTTGAGAGATGTGTACAATTTCATATGTAAAGCAAATTGGATGGTCAAGACATAGAAATGAGTATGGTTTAAAACAGAACAGTACACTCTCTCTCCTTACATTTACTGTTGGGTAATATGCTAATACTCAAGCTAGAGAACAATGGACATTAAAACAGGAACATCCAGCTCATAAAGTGGTTAACAGCATTTACCAGAAACCTGTAGAAACTCTCCAGTGCCTTGTCCATGGCGTTGGACTGAATGCTCAAATGCTTTTTTCAGAGTAGATCCCTTTACTTCCACTAAATCAAAAGTGCTTCCAAAAGGCAGTACAGATATCAAGTCTTCCATTGTAATAGAACCTGTGACAGACAATTGTGAAATTACAGTTATCATTTAAACACAAACAAAATGCAATACATACATAAACAACTACACCATTATGTGGAAGCATACTGTGGCAGTAACTATTTAAAGAATGCCTCTAACAATTCAAAATACCACTAGGTGCATATATACAAGTTTATATTTTACATATGTATTTCTTGTAATATATGTGTATGTGCATGTATATGTATACATATTATGTACATATACATATATATATATATGTGTGTGTGTGTGTGTGTGTGTGTGTAATATGACATGTTCAATAAATATATATACAGCAAAGTCACTACAGTCAAAGCTCAGTTTCTAAAAGAATGCTGACTGTAAGTAGTGTAAAAGGCTGCACCAGGGAATTTCAATTTAATTATTTTAGTCCTAGACTTGAAACAATTTTAATACAAAGTAAATGCTTCATCTCATTATCAAACAGAAAATAAGTAAATTGCTTCTTGCACTGATAAGTTGCCTACAGCAGTCTGTTGTATTTTCCTTGTACAAACCGTAAGAAAATATTTTACTCTGTATGGTGGTGGTGCTGTGGTAATGTTGTCGCCTCACAGTACGACGTTGTCCTGTTCGATTCACAGCTAGAGCGTCTTCTGTGTGGAGACATGAGTGAATGGGCGTACCTTTGTCGAAGGTTGTGCGTCAGAGCTGGCAAATCGGCACGTAAAAATCTACTGCCAATCATTAGCGGACCGGAGTTCTGCTGTGGCGACCCCTAACCGGGTCAAAAGCCAAAAGACACAACAACATCTAAAGTAATCTTTCTAGAGATTCCCTCAAGAGCTGAAGTTCAACAAAATGAAAAACAATCCTCTCTTTTGACACAAAAGCACTCATTCTAAGTAGAGTGTAACTGCCAAAAAATATGCAATTCATGCTTCTTTTAGCTTGGATTTTCCTTGTACAAACCGTAAGAAAATCTTTTACTCTGTATATCTAAAGTAATCTTTCTAGAGAGTCCCACAAGAGCTGAAGGTTAACAACATGAAAAACAATCCTCTCTTTAGACACAGAAGCAGTCATTCTAAGAAGAGTGTAATTTTGCCAAAAAAATATGCAATTCATGCTTTTTAGCAGTCTCACCTCAAACAAACAAACTGCATATTTAACATAACAGTTTCCAGAAGAGCACACCTTTTCTTTCCTGCTATTAACTAAATTGTTTTTCAATTTTTCATGAGTTTGTGTCCTGGGTAGGCTTCCAGAATTCTCTGACACACAAGAGTTAACTCCTAATTAGCTGGACTGCACTCACATTTTGCTTTGTATTAGTTATGTAACTCAACACATAGCAAGCCTCTATGTCTGTTACATACATGTACATGTAAATATATATATATATATATATATATATATATATATATATATATATGTGTGTGTGTGTGTGTGTGTCTACACACACACACACATACACACACACACACACACACTATATACATATTTTAGCAATAATTCATGACTAGGTGTGGGTAATGTAGGATTTACCTACGGATAGTGTAGTTTGATCACAAGGGCTAAGCCAGAGTGATTAAACAAGGCAAACCACAAGTAGATCCTGCATTATGCACATACAGGAGTGGTTTATTGCTATCATACAATAACATGACTTACAAAAAGAGAAGTTATGTACTAACTATAACCTTCCATGTTTGTTGTCCATAATCTCACCTTCATTCTTGATGGTTGGGTTCAGAACAGAGCATCGGTTCCGACTCGGCCGTATACTAAAGCTCGAGAGCTTTCACTGGCTCGAGGCTATACCCTATCCCAAGAAGCCTAGTGACTGTTACCCAGATCTCATTTGAGAAAAACTAATCACTAGACTATGCAACCCAGCATAATAACTACAACAGATCCTCTGCCTATAATTCCTAAGGCATGAAGAGAATCAGGAAAAACAACAGCCAATCTCAGAAAAATTCCTCTTGATCCTCCAGGAAGGGGGAAGGAGGGTAGGATGCAAGAATGAAGGCGAGATTATGGACAACAAACATGGAACGTTATGGTGAGTACATAACTCCTTTATGTCATGTTGTCCTATCTCGCCTTCATTCTTGATGGTTGGGACAGCATCTCCAGCACCTTCTTTCTTGGGTGGCTCTAGTTGAATGGCCTCTAATTTTTCCTGGCAGCTGTTTGTGCTGAGAGTTATAGACATAAGTAACAGTGTCTGAAAGCCATTTTGACAAGGTGACTTTTGAAATTGAAGTTCCTTTTCTGTTTTCAGAGAATGAAACAAACAGTTGTTCAGATTTTCTAAATTCCTTTGTCCTATCTAAGTAAAAATGTAACTGCCTATGGACATCCAATTGGTGAAGCTTGTATTCTGCCCTGTTGCCATGATTGGAAAAAATATGAGTAGCTCAATAGACTGATTTAAGTTGGCCTCAGAACATACTTTTGGCGAAAGGAAGGATTTGCCCTCAGAGAGAGACTCTGTCTTTGTGGAAAATCAAATAGGGAGGACGGATCGAAAGAGCTTGCAGTTCTGAAACCCTCCTAGTGGAAGTAATGGCTGTTAGAAAGATTGTCTTCCATGATAAGAACCTTAGTGGGCAAGAGGAGGCTGGTTTGAATGGAGGGAGAATTAAAGAAGATAATACCAAATTTAGATCCCAAGGAGGTGGTGATTCTCTTATGGGAGGTCTTAAAATGAATGTACCCCTCAGAAAGGCTTTGCATAATCTGTGGGACATTATATTAGATCCCATGTCTCCTACGTGGTAGTTTGATATGGCAGCTAGTTGTACTCGTACCATGGCTACCGCTGCAGCCTGATTAAAGGCTTCTGTTAAAAATTCCAGAATTGCTGATATAGGGGCTGTAAAGGGGTCTATATGTTTTTTGTCAGCCCAACAGGAAAATCTCTTCCATTTTATTGCATAAAATTTCCTAGTTGTATTCTTGTGTGATGAAACCACAGTGTGTCGCATTGCTGGGGCTAGATCTGGAAGCCTGGCTAAGATAGGAACTGCAGTAACCAAACTGTCAGCTTGAGGCTTTGAAGAGAGGGGTGGAGCTTTCCAGACTGATGAGTCAGAAGATCCGGCACTGGGTCCAGGATCCAAGGCTCCTCCTGAAGATGGGGTCATAGAAATGGGAACCATATCTGACGAGGCCAGTAAGGAGCAATGAGAATCAGCTTGGAACTCAACAATTTGGCTTTCTGGAGAACTTTGCGTATTAATGGAAATGGGGGAAACACGTAAAATATCCTGGGGGCCAATCATGAACAAGAGCATCCCTGGATGACTCCCCCGGAGGGGGGATTAAGGCAAAGTAGCTACTGCATTTGGATTTGATGGACGTAGCAAAGAGATCACAGCAAGGCTGGCCCCATTTGCGAAAAACTCGGTCTGCAATTTCCTGTTTGAGCGACCACTCATGCGGCATAAGAATTATCTTGCTTAGCCTGTCCACCATCATGCTGGATTTCCCCTGGATGTGCATTGCAACCAGAAAACGTTGAGAAGATATTGCCCATTGCCATACTCTTTGAGCCTCTAGACAGAGGGGGTAATATCTGGTTCCGCCTTGTTTGTTGATGTACCATACCATGGACATATTGCCTGTTTGAATCACAATCGTGCCTGTTTGAATCGCAATTGTGCCTGTTGGAAGAGAGCTCTGGAATGCCTGCAATGCCAGAAACAGCACTCTCATCTGTAGGACATTGATGTGCAAGTGGTACTCGTGTTCCTGCCAAGTCTCTTGGACAGTCTGCCCCAGATAATGCCCCCCCTCACCCTATCGGAGAAGCGTCCGTGGTCACTGTAGCTACTGGTTGGGGGAGGACAAACAGTCTGCCTATTGTTACATGCGTGGACTGAAGCCACCAAATTAAGTCCCTCTTGCAGGTGTCTGTAATGAGGATCTTGTGTGACATGGGTAACTCATGTACAGACCACTGAGCAAAGAGTAGCCACTGTAATATTCTCATATGTAGATGAGCTAGTGGTACTTTCTTCTTCGTGAGCAAGATTGACACCTGATGGCATAGAGTTAGTACTCTTTTGTGAGGCAGTTTTGTTACCATGCGTTTTTTGTTTTTAAGTCTGCCACTATAAAGTTAATATGCTGTGAAGGCAGCAAGGCAGATTTTTCAAAATTTATGGTAATGCCTAGCTCTGAGCAGATGTGAATGCTAATGTCCCTTGCCTAACATAGTAGATGCTCGGTGGTGGTGGTCAGGAGCCAGTAGTCTAAGTAAGGAAACACCCGGAATCCTAGATGCCTCAGGTGAGCCGTGACTACTGCCATGCATTTGGTAAACACTCTGGGGGCTGTAGTGAGACTAAAGGGCAGAGCTCTGAATTGGTAATGACTGGCCCCCAGCCGGAAGCATAGATATCTCCTGGATCACCTGTCCATCTTTATATGGTACTACACACCCTGAAGATCTATGGAGCACATCCAACAGTCTTGTCACAGAAAAGTGAGTATAGACTGCAGTGTGACCATCTGGAACTTTGCTTTCTTTATGGACTTGTTCAGTTTGCTGAGATCCAAGACTTGCCACCAGTCCCCTGCCTTCTTTGGAACTAAAAATAACCTTGAGTAAATTCTGGATCCGATTTGGTCTGCAGGGACTTCTTGGATGGCTCTTTTTTCTAGCAACCTTTGGATTTCTAGAGTTGCTTGATCCCTTACACCAGGGGGAATGTTTGGGATTGATCTTGTTGGACTGGGTGGATAAGAGAAGGGTATAATGTATCCCCTGGATATAATCAACCGTACCCAGGTGGCTTGAGTGATGTTGAGCCTGGCCTTTGGGTACAGTGATAATCTGCCCTTGGACAGCCTTCAGAGGTGGACAATCGGGCCTCCTTTCAGGAGCGCCAGAAGGGCCTGCCAGAGAATGTATCTCTGTCACCCTGGTTCTGCAGACCCCCTCTGTCGCAAGCGCAGCATCTTCCATTATTATTTACCTCTCTGCCCTGGGGGAAAATTCACCATGTGCGTCTGGCAAAGCTCCTTGGGATTTCTGGAATCACATTTTTCCACCCATCTGGCCTTTGGGATAAGGCCTGGTAGGAACTGAAAAATGTACTCCCACGGCAGACAGAGTTTTGTCATCTTGTTCGCACCTGGTAAGAATCTGTTTAACCTTTGGCCCGATCAAGGACGAGCCATCAAAAGGGACATCTATAAAGGAAGACTTGAAGGGTTCAACAAACTCACAAAGGCTCAGAGCTACTCCTGTGCCTGCTGCCCTACTCGCTTCATTGGCTGCATAGGAGATGAGGGACATGGAGGAGTTTACTACAGAGTTTAGAGTCACAAGCTGAGAGTTTACCTTGTCTGGAGCCCCTGCAGCTGTAGCACCCTGGAGGGTATCTCCTAGCTCTTTCAGGAGATCCCTCTGAAGTCTGGTAAAATGGGATAAGTAGTTCAGTAACCGGAGTGTAAAGGCCGCTGAAGAGAACATACGCTTACTGTATCTGTCCATCATTCGAGACTCTTTATTCGGTGAACAGACAGATGAAGTTTCAGCTAATTCCTTCTTGGTGGCTGCCACCACCACCATAGCATCTACTGGTACACCTTTGGTCAAGAATTGCTGATCATCCGGGGCAGAAATTATCTTGTTGGGCCTCCTCGGAACAGGTTCCATGGATTCTGGAGAGCCCCATGCCTTTTGACTGACCACGCCAAGGAGCTGGTCGAAAAGCGGAGACACCAAGAGGTGGAGGGTCGAGAGCCGAATGCCTCCAGGTATACAGACTAATCTTCAGAAGGGGAGAGGGTCTTCCAGACACCTCTCTGCTTCAGGATCTCTAAGATGTCTGAAAAAGAGACATCCTCAGATGGTGACCGTGGGAACCCTTCTGAATCCTCTGCGTCCGTATCCGATAGACTCATGGGAGTCCAGGTGTTTCCTGTTACAGGTCCTCTTCTGAGGGACCTCCTCAGAGGGATACTCTGGGGAGGTTACAGAAGAGAGTGTCGCAACCATTGGGGCATCCTGGGGCATCGGCTCTCTACACTTGGGCTGGAGAGATGGTGTTGAGGTTGACACTGGCCCTTTTGGGGAAGGGTAGCTAGAACCGAGGGTGGAGCAGTCTCAGGGGAGAGCACACTCCTCATCACCACAGTGAGCACCATGATCTTGGCCTGAGGGAGCCTCCGGCTCTGAGGAACTGGAAGAATTCCCCTGCACCAAGGATGATTGCTCCGAGGCTGAGGTGGGTGCTGAACTCACCTGCTCTGAATCCTCGAGTAGAAGAGTCAGATCCGACAAGGGTCCGATTCGACTCTCCCCTCCAGAGCCAACGAGGGAGTGTCAGCTCCCAGATCCCTCAATGGAAGACAACATCAAAGAGATTGGAGCAGAGGTCAGAACCGAGACACCAGGGATGGTTTTTGGGTTCGACGATTCCACCACAAGAATCTCCATACACTCTGGCTCCGAACTCGTCTGAGTCAGAGGAGGAATGGCAGGTAAAACAGATTTGGTGGACAGTTCCACGTCCTTCTGGGCTTGGCTCGATAAAATTTTTTGCTAGGGTCAGTGTCTGAAGTAACCTAACTACCAGCTCCACATCATCGTCCGATAGGCTCATGGATGATCAAGAGGAATGGGTGGATGATCTGTGGCTACCCACAACCGATTGCAGCGGAGGAGACTGCGACAGCGAACAGACCGGCTCCAAGGATGGTGAACGGCTCCTTTTATGGTTCTGAGATGGCTCCAATAACTCAGGAGGAACAGATGGAGACTTAGCCTTCTCGGAACCAACAGACTTCGGATCCGAAGTAACCTGTCTGTCTTGTCTCTTCGTTGGTTCAGAAACCAGAGCAGAAGAAGGTGATACTTTAGAGGACTTGCCAGAAGATTTGAAGGCCTGATTCCCTTCAATGGCTGTTTTGAAGGACTCCTTTAATAAACCCGAGTATTAACTTGTTTCCCGCTCCTGCAGGACCCTTGAACTAAATGTGTGACAAATAGAGCAGGAATCCTGCAGGTGAATGGCCCACAAACAATAAACACAGCTAGTGTGTCCATCTGTAATAGGCATGTTTTGTGTGCAAGAGTCACACTTTTTAAAAACGGACTTTCTAGTCTCTCTAGTAGGATCTTTAGGCATCCTGGTAATCAGTCACAACCAGCAATTAGTCATAACCAGTACAAAAGGGGACACACTGTAAAGTATAGTTCAACTCGATAAACTAAACAAACACCAGAAAGAGAAAAAACTAAGTTTTTTTTTTTTTTTAGGAGAACAAGAGGGTTAGAGGAGAGGTCTCCAAGTTAAACAACAGACGCCTCTAACTTAAATGGCGAAACCTGCAGGATTAAGAAGAAACAGGGGAAAAAGAACCCTCTAACTAAAAATGGGCTAAGAAAGAAGGGGGGCAAAGAATGAATCTTCTAACTGAAACGGATTTGTTTAAGAAGAAGCCAAGTTTATCCAGGATAGGGGGAACAGGTCTGAAAAACGATGGCCCACACAGAATCAGCAAAAACACTGCGAAAGAACCTACAAAAACATGCTTAACAGGCACCCAATACAGTAAGCTATCTAACAAAGTTAACTTAGTAAAGATTTAAGCACTAGAAATCACCAAAAAGTAAAAAATGAGAAAACTTAGCCTGAGACAGTGAAAAAGCAATCCCGAAGCAGCAAGTGGCAAATGAGATCTTGGTAACAGTCACTAGGCATCTTGGGATAGGGTATAGCCTCAAGCCAGTGAAAGCTCTCGAGCTTTAGTATATGGCCGAGTTGGAACCGATGCCCAGTTCTGAACCCAACCATCAAGAATGAAGGCAAGATAGGACAAGATAACATCAAGAGTTTTTAACTTTTCTAAATATTGTCATTGTAGAAAAGGACTTAGTGTTTTTCCACCTGCTTCTCATGGTCTGGGGCATCCAAGATACATACTGTACATGCTCTGCTCTAGATGTGAATGGTTGTACAGTATATTTCTGTTGTATTTTCTGTCTATGTGGTCCTTACAGAATACCTCTCTACCTACAATTATGCAGAATGTCCAGATGTTTTCCTCATATGTTTGACCTGTTCGTTATAAAGCTATTGTTTGCTGGCAAATAATTGCAGAATGAAGTCACTAAATAATGACAGATGTGTTTGTTTTAGTGGTATGCCTTGAAGGTGCTTTGGAGGGTCGTTCTCAGCATTTTTTAAAATTATCATTATTCTATTCCATGCAGTTTACCAGAGTGAAAAATGTTTTTTAACATCTTAAAATTCTCTGCTTACTAGCATGGAAAAGCAGGGTTAATGGAAGTTCTTCTGGTGTGATTTACAATGAGCACTTTGATTGGCCTATATAATCAGTGGGCATGCTTTTGAATATTAAATAAGTTTCTTTATCAATAGTGTATATTTCAGTTCCTTTGCTTGAGTTTTGGACAAAGTCAAACATATATGAGAAAGGACAAGAATCAGGTTTAGTTTTAAATATTGAAGTAATTCATTTTAAAAATGAATGAGATTTTGTATTGCATCTGTGTGCATTTCTTGTGGATGATAGGATGTACGACACTTGTTTGGTATTGTTGAGTAACCATAAGGCTTATTGAGCAAAGTGTAAAATTCTCTAAAGGTGTGTAGGACTGGTACTGATAGACTTCTTTCTGTTGATGTAAGTTGGATTTACAGTGGGAACACTGGGTTGTTTAATCAGAGTACACATTTTTGAATATGAATGACCCTTTACTGTCTAATTATATGGATATAGAATACATGGAGTTGTGGTGTGTAATAAATTAAGTATATTTCACTGTAGGCCTAGTGAATAAGTTTTGTCTTGAACCAAATTCCCTTGTACAGTACAAGTTAATTTATTTACACAAACTGGAGCATTGTACATTCCATTTATCCAATCTCACACACAAAAACACACATGCTCATTCGTGTGTGTGTTTCTATACACCTGCATGTGTCTGAGTGCGATTCCCTATTCCTTTTTTCTAATTTTTCTACCCAAGACCTAACATGAAAATGTAATGAAATGTGGAAAGGACCCAAAGCTGCAACAGTTTTTAAGCTTAGTAGTGTTAGGGATTCTCCAGACATGTCCCAGGACCAATGTGCTTACTAAAAAATAAAGGTCTGTGTCAGCCCCCAGCTATCAAGCAACCACACCTCTCCCGCTAAATGTGCATTGTATCCAACTGTGAGGGCAGTCTCTCTAAGCAAGCTGAAAGAACAAAGAATGTTCTGCATTGAGGATTAGACAGTTTTTCAGCCTTGTATGTTATTGTTTTTAAATAACTGTTACAAATATTATTATGCCCTCTCAAATAATTTTATTGATGTTTGGCGCATTGCTGTACTGACTACTATAGGTATGCACATATGGCTTGGGGCCATATGTCAGGATCAAACCCTCAACTCTGGTCTCAGTTTAATAGTGCCTTTTTCAAATATAATCTGTCTGTCTGGTAGTCACCCTCTCATTAATAGTGTATCAATGCCCCCACACTCTTTCGCTCTAGTTTCTTTTGTTATGCAGGTGTAACATATTTTCCTTGCTACGTAAAGAGAAATGTCCTCCAACAATAATGAAGATAACATTTACAGTAATGAAACACCACTAATAAAAGTTAAACTGAATAAAAATGATTTTCTGCAGTCAGAAAATCATCTCAAGACTGTTTTTTTGGCCAAAGTAGAGTATTGCTGGGTGGAACCCACTGCATTCACTCTCATTGTGCTCGGACTCACTCCATTCTCTCACCCTACCCCCATATCCCACCCACCCCATGTCTTCAGTCTCTCACCTTAGTCCCACTTTCACAAACATACTACCAATCCACAACAACTTTTTCCCACCAAAATCTACCTACCCAATTATAACTTCTTGCATCACCAAATTACTATAACTGACAAATACTTTAACCCACTTATAAAACTATATTACCAGTCCACAATTACTTCCTCCACCGAAACAATACCTGTTCTGTACTCTTTACCAGCTAAAGATGCTCTACTTTAAAACATCACATACCATAAACTCCTCACTCCCTACCATGACAATATCTTACTCTAACCTTTCTCATGCTCTTATTATTAACCTATTCTACATCTTACCAAACACAACCCCCCTGAATATTCCACCTACTACCAAAAGACACATTTACAATGTAACCCCTTCATCCATCCTGTTCAGTATAGGTCCCCATTTATATAAACATCACTACACTAACCTTATTAAACCTAAAATTCTCCATACCTCCAAAAAAGTTTCAAAGGTGCTATCACCACAAAAACTAAAACAACACATTTATATAAGTGCACTATTGAATTTACTGCTATCAAGTGACATCTGAGCAAGCAATGGACCATCTGAGGCACCAAGTTACTTCACAAATAATAAATCAACCCTGCCTGAAGACCAATACCCTTCTCCTAACCAAATAAGAAATAGCAACAAGAAACTCAATCTATTCCATATGAACATCAGAAGCATTGCAAACAAAATTCCAGAACTATATGCATGGATAAAATATCACTCCCTCGACATATTAGCAATAAAAGAATCTTTGCTAAAACTGAATATCGGTAACACAGAAATATTATGCCCTCCCAACTTTGACATCCTTAGAACTGACAGATTAGACAAAAAAAGCAGAAGGAGTAGCAATAAGTACCACAGTAGAATAAACATGTCACCTTTCACATCTCCCATACCCTCCTTCCACAATGCTGAACTACTTCTAAGTAACCTAAAACTAAATGTACACAAAACAATATGTATGGCAGCCCTTTATACCCCACCTGGAGATAAATCAGCACATGGGAGGACATCCTATCCTGGTTATCTGATAATGTACACAGAGAGTCAAGTATACTAGGTGATGTTAACATCAACTGATCAAGTCTCACTTCTGGGATGACTTCTAGTATAAACCTGTGCAATTTCTCCTAACTTATCAGTGATTCTATTAGAATCAACCTGAAAAATTGGTAAAACTAACATCATGCACTGGTTATTAACATATCACCCTAACAATTTAAGGTCCCACGGCACCTTCACTAGCACACTTAGTGACCACCTGCCATATATGCCACAAGGGAACACACATATAAATCCTCTCACAACATGAACAGCTTTGACCCACAACTGTTTAACACCTCACTACAATCTCACAACTGGAACATTCTAAACATCTTGCCACTAAATGATGCTGTTGTCTATTTTAATAAGATATTTATGGAACTACTAAACAGTGAACAGCAGGAATAGTAAACAAACCAAAAACAAATAAGCTGGAGATCACCAACAACTGCAAAAAGCTGCAAATATGACTAAATCAATCCATAAAGACCTCTATTCAACATGAAGTGCTTTTCATCTCACTATTAGCGAGACTTCTTCAGACTAAAAACATTTACACATACTCAGTATTTAAATAAGCTAACAATTAATAAATTACCCCAACCACCAATCAGAACAAGGACTGCCTACAATAACCTTTCTACCAACTCTGATCTATACATCATAAATTAGTGCTTATGTCCATACCATATCTACGGTAGTCTTATAAAATATAAAAAATATATAAAAATATATATATTAATTAAACATGTTTAAAAATACTTGAAAATGTTTAAAAACATTGTTATGGTGTTGTTAATACCGCAATTCATTAGCCCTAGTTATTATACACTCTGTATTCATCAATGCAAGAATTTGAATGCATCATTACAAAAATGATAGGTAAATTCAGAATAGCAACCCCTTGTGACACTTCATATAAATTCCACATGCATAAAAACCTATTAAGAAACAAGAAACAAAGAACCCCCCATTACACGATATATATGTGTTATCTATTTATTCTGTATTTTATTCTATTATGGATTGAACTCATGAAATATTACCTCAAAAGGCTTTTTAATTTTAAAACACACATAACTGAATAAATTTCATTTAGGCCTGGATGTTGACAGGCCCAGGTCCGTAACTGCCATTTTAATTCTAGTCTTTCCAGTAATAATGCTACAGAGCCCCCCTCATATCCACTGAAACACGATCAATAGCTCTAAACTTAAAGGAATGGGTAGGTCATTCCATAACATGTCTGGTCAATGCACTATCCTGTTTGGTAGTCCGAATGCTATAGAGGTGCTCATATGCTCTTTCCTCAAGCTTCCTATCATTTTTTCCGATGTAGAAAGCGGAGCAGTTCTGGCAGCATGCCAGGTATACTACTCCCTTGGCATTACAGTCAAATCTCTGCATGGTCTTATAACTAGTCTCTCTGATGGTAACACCTTCACCTATATCCATGTATAGACAATAGGCACACCTACCACATTTGTGCATCCCTTTTCTATTGAGGCCTCCAGTACTTCTTTTGCTCATTCCTAATAAGGACTTGAGGTTGTTTCCCCATTTAAACACCACTTTAGGGAGATCTTTAAGTTTTGAAACCAGGGCAAAATCAGACCTAACAATGTCCCAATTTTTATTAATGATCTCCATGATACCATATGCGTCCAAACTAAACATGGTAATGAAGCTTACCCCTTTAGACTGGTTCCCTAAATTCTCCAGATGTTCCGGGATAGCTTCTGAACCACTGGACCCAGATATTTCACCTAATATAGGCCGATAAAAGCCTCTGAGTCTCTTCTCCTTCACTTCATGTGTCAATTCCCTTACAAATGGGACCGGATACCCCCTTTTATAAAACATCTCTTCAAGTCTGTCACATTCTAATAAGAATTCTGTATCCCTAGACACCATTTGAGCTGCCCTTACTAGCTGACTCTTCACCACAGAACATTTCTGAAACAAAGGGTGACAACTACTGAAATGAAGAAAGGCATTCAAATAGGTGTCTTTCCTAAAAATGCAGGCAGAATACAAATTATTTAATAGATCTTTCCTTAGGTCAACATCCAAATAGGCAATTCTTTCTGTGTCAAATGTAAAGGTGAATTTGAAGAATGTTGTAGTGTTGTTGAAATATGCTACCACATTGGCTGCATCACTCACATCCCCCTCTATCAACATAAAAATGTCGTCCAGGAAACGTGTATAAAATGTATTTTCCCATTTATATGTGGTACTTTCTGCACGTATTCCCTTTCCCAGTATGCCGTTACCAAATTGGCGAAGCTGGCCCCACATGGGGATCCCATTGCTAAGCCTGTTTTTTGAACAAAGAATTTTCCATTGAAGGTGATAAAATTATTAGACAATACCATGTCCAATAATTCAGCCATCAACGTACTCTCATTATTATGGGCTCGTAAATCATGCAACAAGCTGAGTCACTCAATACCCTCCATATGTGGGACAGACGTATATAAATCCTTTACGTATATTGTTAGAAAATTGAACTTGCTGTTAAATTTAACTTCTGAAGACTGGCTAAGAAAGACCATGAGTCTTTACAAATCTGAGGTTGTTGTACTACAAACTTCTTCAAACAGTGATCTATATACTTTGCACATGCATAACTGATGCTATCTCTTGCATCCACTAATGGTCTCATTGGTGGATCAATAATACATTTATGTATTTTTGGGATACCAAACAAAATCAGTATTTTAGGGGCTGGCATACACAAATAATTATATACATTCACATCTATCCTAGCTTCAATGAACAGTTCCTCCAAAAAACAAATGTATTCTCCCATACACTACATTCAGTTAATTCCTTGACACCTCCATATAGGTGTCAGTTGCAATTATTTTTTTCCATTTTCACTTGATAGTCAATTTTACTCATTATAAGCAGTCCACCGCCTTTGTCTGATTGCATCACTCTAACCTGGGCTTGATACAATAATGTAAGAGCTTGCCTTTTGTCTCTTGTAACATTAGCCTATTTACTTTTCTCTGTACTTCTATAAAATTATAAAAATCCAATTCACAAATTTGTTCGAATAATAATAAAATTGGATGAAGAGGTGGACAAAACGTGCTAGATATATAAAAAGGATTATTTAATTCACTATCCTGACCAAACATATAGTTAAAATTAAATTTCCTAGTAAAAAGTTTCAAATTGGAGTAATTTATTAATTATTAGCTTATTTAAATAGAGTATGTGTAAATGTAACAGCGAGACAAAAAGCGCTTCACGTTGAATAAAGAGGTCTTTGTGGATTTATTCAGTCATATTTGCAGCTTTTTGCAGTTGTTGGCGAACTACTAAACAGCACAGCTCCCACCTTAGGCTTAAAAGAGTGCAAAATAACTTTGCTTCTTGGCTCACTCCTACTACCAAGAAATTAATGAGGAATAGAGATAAAGTCTGGAAGGCATGACTCAGCAATAGAAAAGAAAACAATCTTCAATATAAATACTTACAAAATACAGCCAAATGCCAGATGGAAATTTATTACTCCAAGTTGCAGAATAGATGCTATAAAAATTTAGACAATTTTGGGCCACCATATCTAAAATACTACATCGTGGATAAAATGGACAACGAAATCGCAACCCTCATTGCTCCCCGGAAGAAACAGCTACCACTTTCAATGACCAGTTTGCTTCTAGCACTGCTAAACTACTTCACAACGAAACTCAAAACACACTGACTTCCTCTGTTTATCTGACCACATGCTGCTCGGTCTCACCTCCCAGTTCCATTAATAGTCACTCTTTCTTCTTTCAACCAGGATCTGTGATAATAATCAAGAAGTACCTCAAACAAATTAAACCGAGTACACTTGCACCAGATGGAATTCTTGATGATTTCTTAAAAATAACAGCCATTCTCAGAAATAGGTCTATTCAGGAGTCGGATGTCCCAACCTTACGGAAAATATCTTGCATCATCCAACTTCACAAGGGGGGTAATGCCAATGACATATCCAACTTTAGTCCCACTGCCATTCTCTCCCTTCTTTGAAAAATGCATTCATAACCAATTAATGACTCATTTACGAACTAATATTCTAATCAGTCCCACATAACATGGTTTCAGACAAAGGCATTGCACTACCACAGCTCTCTTAAACTTCGCAAACACTATTAACCCAGCCAGAGACAAAGGCCAACTGGTTTCTGCCATGTTTCTGGATCTGTCCAAGGCCTTCGATACCATTTCCCATGTCCTTCTTCTAAAACAACTTTCTTCACTTGGCCTAACAAACACTTCCACCAACTGGTTCTTCCTCTACCTTTCCAACAGACTCTAGTGTATTAAATGGATTAATTTTTACTCATCCTTCCTACCATCAAAAAGGTGCTCCCCAAAGTTCTATAGCGGGGGCACTGTTTTTCAACATATTTACTAACAACCTACACTCTGCCACGCATCCCTCATACAATATACTGATGACTTCATATTAATCTGTTCTCCTAGCAACACAATTACTCTACAACAGCTCACCCAAGAGTCATTTTCATCAGTTGAAAGATGGCTCAATAACTCCCAGCTTATACTTAATCTAAAAAACAAAGCTGATGTTATTCCTCCCCAAAAGCCTTACACATCTCAAACAAAACTTCTCTTTGACAGTATCTGGCAATACTCTTACAGAAGTCATCTCCCATACCAAGCTATTAGGCATGACAGTTGATGATAATCTGAAATTTGACTTACATGTGCAACAGGCTGTCAAAAAACTCACCAGAATTAGGGACATTCTATACAACAAAAAAACTATTTACCTGATTAATCCCAGAAACTCCTGACCTCCTACTTCCAACTTTACTATTTGTCTCCCCAGTATACATTAACCTCCAAGCTTGTATCCAAAATAAATTAAGCTAGTGCTATAATAAAACAGCAAAATATGCCACTAACTCATCAAACAGAACCCAACACTGCTTAGCCCTAAAACAGTTTGATTGGCTTGAATTATCCAGACAACCAAACTCACTTATACATAACTATTCCTAGTCTACAAATTAATATACAAAATAGAGCAAAGCAATGTCCTATTAAACTTATTGCATACACCTGCTAGGCCACTTCAGTCTGGAAACAAAATACTCACTACCTATAAATCACACCTATCAGTAGGAGCCTCTTTCTGTTCCACTCCTGGAACTCTATCCACTCATCCCTTAAACGTACTAGCAACCTTTCCATTTTTAAGACCAATCTAATCTGACACCTGGAACTGTACCTGCACAACCCTCAAAACAGATGCATAACCACCTACTCTTTGGCTTTCTCACTCTTAGTTCACTAACACCTTCATATGTTACCAGGTAGTAATGGCCTAACATCAATGGAGGCTCTCACTTTAAAGATACAACACTACTAATGTGTGCTCTTCTACCTATTCAGCTGACACTTACTACTACTTATTATCCTCTCTAACAGTCACATCTTTTAATAATAATAATTGACTCTCTCTACATGTCCCTAATTTTTCCTCCTGCTCATTACTCCTCTTTATCTCATTCTACTCGTCTGTGTATTTTGGCAGCAGAATACTCTATTATTTTTCACCTCCATACATTATTAGAAATGTAGTAAATATTTTGAATATGTATTAGTTTGCTTGATAGGCAATTCACTTCTGCACTGCATCTTGCTGCTTGCAGTACATATTGTATTATTAATATTTCTGTAAATGCAATTCAATCTGTTTGTGTTTTTATCTGCTGTGGGGATTTTATCTCCTATATGTTGTTGTTGTGTCTTTCGGCTTATCCCGGTTAGGGGTCGCCACAGCGGAACTCCGGTCCGCTAATGTTTGGTAGTGGATTTTTACATGCCGAGTTACCAGCCCTGACGTACAACCTTCAACGAAGGCACTCCCATTCACATATGCCTCCACACAGAAGATGTTTTAGCTGAGAGTCAAACAGGACAACGTCTTGCTGTGAGGCGACAACGCTACCGCAGCACCACTACCGCGGGTCCTATCTCCTTCTATATAATTAAAAAAAAAAAAACTATATATATGTATATATATATATATATATATATATATATATATATATATATATATATAAAACTACAAAATGTGAAAAGTTCCACCATTAGTGGAAGATGGCACCCTCCCCATTATAATTGTGACACAGAATACTGTGAACCATATAAGCTGGTGTTGACTTATTCATGCATGCTATTTGTGGTAGGGGAACTACATTTTTGAATGTGTCATGCTGCAGGGATGGCAAGAGAAACAGTATAGTCTGATGTATGCCTAGCCTAGCCATTTAATGCAGCACTGATGCTTAAACACAAGATAAAAACACCTGATGAAGTGTGTGTGTGAGTGTGTGTGTGTGTCTAGGGGGGGTCTACTTTAAATACTCAAAGTTGCAGAACATCGAACCACACATCATCAAGGATGAGATGATCGATGTTCTACAACATCGACCATGAAAGCAAACTAAATTAAAAAAGATAAAACTCTGCTTGTAACCACACCCCCTGCTACTTAAATATACCAGCTCCGAGATCGCACTACAGTGAAGAGAATGGTAAATTTCCCATTCCATGCCATTCTCTTCACTGTAGTCCAGTCTTGGAGTTGGCATATTTTAGTAGCAAGGAGTGTGGGGGGTGCAGCCCCTCACATGGGGGGGTACATGGGGCTTGCCCCCTGCAAGAACGTGAAATAAGAAATTTTCACATTTTATTATTTTTTTCCAAGTTTGATATTGCAGAACTTCGATCCTCTGGTCCTTGATGATCAGAGGTTCAAAGTTCTGCAATTTCGATACTCTGAAGAGGACCCATGTAGGGGGCAGTGTCAGATCATCAGATCATACTGAGTCATGGAAGACACTGGACAAACACAGCACTACTGTGGCACTGGGTATGTCATTCACCAGACATGTTGACATAATGCTGTTTGGGTGCATATTGTTTAACTGCTGTATAGTTAGTGAGGGGGCGGTTTGGAGAACACATACTTACGACTGCATTACAGAAATGAATATGATTAACCACTCTGCACATGTCTGTATATTCCATATTGCACATATGGCTATGCATATGGAGAGATGTATGTACAATTTATTTCCAGAGTTCATAATAACATTATACTTGCAGACAAAACATATACTGAAGGAAAGTGTTGAACCTATGCAGTGGTCTTTATATTTTGGTGCAACTGTGATGTGGCTGCACAACATCTATGGGTTCCTATCATATGCGGACATTGTTGAAATGCTCCAGGGAGGTGGGACCATATTATGAAGGTGCTGGCATAATTTCCATACTCATACAGAACACATATGGTTTAGTGTGTGTGTGTGTGTGTGTGTGTGTGTGTGTGTGTGTGTGTGTGTGTGCGCATTGGCATGTCTTCCCCATCACAAGATAACTTTGTGTGCCATTTTGGTTTTGGTGTGGGAGGAACCACAGGGTGCTACACCTACCTTTGTAATCACAATATGGATGCAGGAGTGGCTCAGTCCATACTCTGTCTTTCTGTGCACTCCATGCCTGTAGTACTTCTGTTAAGTAAACTATGTCATTGCTCTCATGTGTTACTGGTTGGGGTCATTGGGTTATATTGTTCATGGATTAGTGCTCTGTACAGGACAGTGTACTGTGGGCAGTGATGGAGGGCCTTGTTGTATGTGTTTATCAGTACCTGGCCATATACACTGGCATCTCCATCAACTATAGTTAGAACAAGAAGTTATGTACTCACCATAACATTCGATGTATGTAGTCCATTTCGCCTCACATTCTTACCCGTGGGTTTGGAGCCGAATGTCGGCTCCGACTCGGCCAAAACTTTTCTAGCTCAAAGTCTTTCTATTGGCTGGGCTAAGATGGTATCCCATGCTGCAATTCTCTACATCCCCAGATCTAGTTTGCTGTGAACAACAGCACTCATTCTCCATGCATAACACCCAAGGAAAGGAAGAACAAACCAAGAATGAAGGGAGCTCTGAAACCAGACCTAACCTCCAGATCCTCCAGGAAGGGGGAAGGAGGGGGGGGTAAGTAAGAATGTGAGGCGAGATGGACTACATACATCGAAAGTTATGGTGAGTACATAACTTCTTGATGTTATGTAGTCCAATCTCGTCTACATTCTTACCCGTGGGACAGCGTCCCTAGCACCTAAATTCTGGGAGGCTCAGTGGAAAATACTCCTGAGCACTGTGGAACCAAAGGAAGACCTGCCCCTAGATACCACATCCAACTTGTAATGTGTAACAAAGGTGTGAGGAGATGCCTAAGTAGCCGCAGCACAAATATCATCCATAGACAATCTGGCCTGATAGGCTGTAGATGTAGATACAGACCGAGTAGAGTGAGCCTTCACTGGAAATTATAAATCTTTACCCCCTGATGAATAAACAAAGGAAATACAGCTGGAGATCCACCTGGACAGAATGACTTTGGAAACAGGAGACCCCATTCTGTTTTCCGAAAAGGAAACAATCAGATTTTCTGAGGTTTTTCGTTCTGGGCAGATAAAAACGTAGTTGTCTGTGTACATCCAATTGATGAAATTTGAATTCTGCCTTGTTTGAAAAGTGGGGAAAAAATACTGGCAATTCAATGGATTGATTAAGGTTACTGACTGACACCACTTTGGGAAGAAAAGAGGGGTTCGGTCTAAGAGAAACCCTGTCCTTATGAAAAATCAAGTATGGGGGTTTGATTGATAGAGCTTGAATCTCTGAAATGCGTCTGGCTGACGTGATGGCTACTAAAAAGACAGTCTTCCAGGTCAAGAATTTTAAATCACAAGTATCTGCAGGTTCAAAGGGGGATGAAGTAAGAGCCTGTAGAACAAAGTTTAAATCCCAAGGCATGACAGGTTCCGATACCGGAGGACGAAGTAGCAGAGTGCCCTTCAGGAAAGCCTTACAGAGTCTATGAGCCATCAGACTAAGCTCATTTGCGACATGAAAGGTAGAAATCACCGCCAATTGGACTTTAATGGTGGTGGCCGCTGAGCCCTGGTGAAAAAGCATAGACAAGAACTCCAAAACAGATGAAATTGGAGCCGTGTAAGGGTCAATTCCTTTGGGTAAGAGCCCAAATTGAAAATCTCTTCCATTTGCTGGAATAAATCTTCCTGGTCGAGGGCTTATGAGAGGAAGATAAAATATGAACTACCTCCGGGAGAAATGATGAAGCCTAACTAATGACAGAAGTGGAGTAGCCAGGCTGTCAACCGGTGGGTCCGCACAGATGGATGGAGCTGCCCTGACATATGTGCCAGTAAGTCTGGTTGTGGGTCCAGAATCCAAGGAGTGTCCACAAGGTAGGGATGGAGAAAGGGGAACCAAATCTGACGAGGCCAGTGTGGAGCAATCAGAATCATTCTGCTTCCCAAGGATTGCGCTTTCTGAATAACCTTTGACAGCAAGGGGACTGGAGGGAAGGCATATAGTAGACCGGAGGGCCAATTGTGGACTAGAGCGTCCCTGGGTGACTCCCCCTAAGGGGGGATCAACGTGAAGTAACTGCTGCATTTGGCATTGAGGGGGCTGGCAAAAAGGTCGAAACAAGGCTGATCCCACCTGTGAAAGATCCGTTCCGCAACTTGACAGTTCAGGGACCACTCGTAAGGCATCAGAATAGCTCTGCTTAGCCTGTCTGTAATCATGTTGGACTTCCCCGGAATGTGCGTTGCCACCAGAAAACGTTGGGAAGACACTGCCCACTGCCACACTCGCATGGCCTCTCTGCACAGGGGATATGACTTGGTTCCTTCCTGCTTGTTCAGATATAACACCACTGACATATTGTCTGAGTGGATTGCAATAGTCCCGAGAGGAAGAAAGCTCTGAAGTGCCTGCAGTGCAAGTAGCACAGCTCTCATCTCCAGGACATTGATATGCAGATGTATCTTGTGCTCTTGCCATGTGCCTTGGACTGTCCTGCCTAGATAATGCCCCCCCCCATCTGGGAGGCATCCGTGGTCACCGTGGCAATCAGGGGCGCTGGAACGAAGGGCTTTCCTGTGTCCAGATTGTCGGTGCAAAGCCACCAACTGAGATCCTGTTTGCACCTGTCCGTACGTAGAATAGGGTGAGAAAGAGGAGGACGTTGAAGAGACCACTGGGCAAAGAGAAGCCACTGAAGGAGTCTCATATGTAACCTTGCTAGAGGAACTAACATAATCGTCGTGGCCATGGTCCCCAACAGTTGGAGAACCCATCTTGCCTTCGCTCTTCTCAGAGGGAGCAGGGCATAAACTTGTTGTTGTAGGGCTCTGATTCTTTCCTGTGGTAGAAATGCCTGCATGAGGACGGTGTCTAGTTCTGCACCTATAAAAGTGACACACTGTGAGGGCAACAAGGCAGATTTTTCCCAGTTCAATGTTATGCCCAACTGTTGACACAGATTTATAGTGGCGTCCCTGGTCTGAATTAATAGATGCCTGGTGGTGACAGTGAGTAGCCAATCGTCCAGATATGGAAACACTTGGAATCATTGACATCTCAAGTGAGCAGTCACTACTGCCATGCATTTGGTGAATACCCTGTGGGCTGTGGTGAGACCAAAGGGTAGGGCTTGAAACTGAAAATGACTGGCTCCCAGCCGGAAGCGTAGGTGACTCCTGGATGCTCTGTCCATTTTGATGTGGTAGTAAGCATCCTTGAGGTCGATGGAGCACATCCATACTTCTTTTCCCAACAATGGGAGAATAGACTGCAATGTGACCATTCGGAACTTGGACTTTTGTACATGGTTGTTCAATCGGCTGAGATCTAATATGGGTCTCAGATCCCCTGTTCTTTTCAGCACCAAAAAGAATCTTGAGTAAGTCCCTAATCCGATCTGGTCTGAGGGGACATGTTGGATGGCTCCTTTTTCTAGCAGCTTTGAAACTTCTGAAGCTGCATAATCCCTTTGACTGGGTGGAACATCCAGGATTTTTTTGACTGGAGGAGGGGGTCTGACGAAAAGGGAATGACATAACCTCTGGAAATTATTCGTAAAACCCATTGGTCCTGGGTGACGTCTTGCCAGGCCTCCGGGTATAATGAGATTCGACCCCCGACTGGCTCCAGAAATGCACAGTCGGGCCTCCCATCAGGAGCGATGGTAGGGAGATCCACGAAAGGAATCATGGTCTCCCGAGTTGCAAGGGCCTCCTCTGCCTCTAGGGCAGCATCTCCCTGAATAACCCCCTCTCCCTCTGCCTCTGGAGGGGGGCTCACCTTGTGCACCGGGAAAAAACCTCTGTGATTTCTTGAACCACATTTTTCCACCCCTCTGGGCCTTGGGATAAGGCCTAGAGGGAAGGGAAAAACGGACTCCTACAGCAGACAGAGTTTTTTCCTCCTGCTCGCACCTGGTGAGGGTGTCTTTCACCTTGGTTCCGAACAAAAAGGAACCATCAAAAGGGGCATTGGGGAATGAAGACTTGAAGGTCTCTGCGAAATGACAAAGGCACATCCAGGCCTGTCTCCTAAGGGCGACTCCTGAACTTGCTGCCCTACTCGCTCCCTCGGCTGCATATGAAATCAGCCTCATGGAGGAGTTAACAATGGAATAGAGGGTAGACATCTGGGCGTTAACCATCTGGGTCACTGCCTCAGAAACGTTACCCATGAGAGTATCTCCAAGCTCCTTGAGGAGATCTCTCTGGAGCCGTGTAAAGTGAGATAAATAATTCAGTGACTGTAAGGTAAAGGTCGCTGAAGAGAGGGTACACTTCCTGTACCGGCCCATGGTCCTAAACTCCTTGTTAGGAGGATGGACGGTGGAAGAAGTCTCGGCTAATTCCTTCTGAGTGGCCGCTGCCACCACCATGGCATCCACTGGGACTCCCTTGGACAGAAACTCCTTACCTGGAGGAGCAGACAGAAATTTATTGGGTACTCCCACACCCTTCGACAAATCAAGTCCAGGAGCTTGTCGAAGGGTGGAGACACCCAGGAGGCAGAGGGCTGAGCACCGAAGGCCTTCAGGAAGACCTACTCCTCCTCAGAGGGGGCTTTAGACTGCCAGTCACCTCTCTGTTTCTAGATCTCTAGGATGTCAGAGAAAGAAACATCCTCAGAGGATGACTTGGGGGACCCCTACAATTCCTCGAGGTCAGTATCTGATGCAAGAGACTCATCCTGGGAGTCTATGTGCTTCCTCTTGCACGTTTTCTTTCTAGGGGGCTCCTCAGGCAAGCACTCTGAGGGGCCCTCAGAAACTTGGGGACCACTCATGGGGGTACCCTGAGGCCTTGGGGCTCCGCTGTCTAAAGATAGTGGTAATCAGAGACCCGCACCTGAGCAGTAGGGGACAGAATGACCGACCCGCATGATGTCACTGACAATCTGGCCAGCGCACTCCGCATGGCCTCAAAGGCTGGTCCCCCTGAGTCCAAGGAGTGACCAGCCTCCGAAGCCATGACAGGAGTCGGACTTCCCCGCTCCGAAGCACTGAGAGGGAGACTAGGAACAGAGAGATGTCCTGAAGCCTTTCCCTCGGGTCCGACTGAAGAATCCTGAGTCCTGAATCCCGTGGTCAGCGCCGACGGGGTCAGAGCTCCGGCTCTGAAGGCTGGGAAGT
The DNA here is from genome assembly GCF_019279795.1 of Protopterus annectens. Classification (NCBI taxonomy): domain Eukaryota; kingdom Metazoa; phylum Chordata; order Ceratodontiformes; family Protopteridae; genus Protopterus; species Protopterus annectens. The sequence continues at coordinate 1,425,402,490 of NC_056725.1, forward strand.
GCTCGGAGGAGAAAGTATCGAAGTAGGTTGCAGGATGGGCTCCGGAGCCGAGAACAATTTTGCCAAAACCGGTGACTGAAGGAATCTCTGCACCACTCTATCGACGTCCGCATCCTATAATGTCCTGGAGGATTTGGAGGACAGGGAGGGAGATCGAGTCCTCCTCTCAGGTGATACTTGCCTAATACTAGGCGATCGACTCCGAATAGGTTCTAACATGATTGGAGCCGATGCCAGTTCCATCACCACTGACACTTCCTGCGGCCCCGAGAATGGTGGAGCCGAGGATGTTGAAGCTGATTTAGCTATTTTCTCCCGTGGCTCCGAGGAGACTGAAGGAGCCGGAGACCTCTTTTTTTGATTTATTGGTTTTAGCTTTAGAGCTGGAAGCAGTTTCCAGACCTCCTTCAAATGAGGGTTTCAGAAGTCCCTTCAAAATCAACTTATTCTTTCTTTCCTGAAGGACCCTAGGACTAAATGCATGACAGAAGCTGCATGACTCCTGGAGATGGATTGCTCCCAGACAATATACACAGACAGAATGTCCATTGGTAATGGACATTTTATAGCCACACTTTGAGCATTTCTTAAAGCCCGAGGGCTTGTGCTCCTTAGAATCTATAGACATCGTAACCAACTACCACCAATCACCAAGACAAAAATTACAGGTACAGAACCAACTGGAAAACAGTCAGAGACTTACACCACCTTAGGGTGGGAAAAACCCACCACTAACAAAAACAGCAAACACAGACAGTCCTGGCTCCTGAAGGTCTCTTCTATAACGAAAAAGCAGTAATAGAAAAAGTAGAAGTAGACCACCACGATAAAAATGCACAGTTTATTGAAAGGTAGATGAGCGCTTTCGCGTGCACAAACTGCACGCTTCTTCAGATCTAATATATCAACTATTTAACTCCATTTATATACAGAAAAGGAAGTATCTATTCCCTACTGATTGGTCAGATGAAACAAATAATCAATCAATCAGATCATTAAAACAATTTAAGACAATCAAAGGGCGTAACCTCTCTTCTATACTGAAAGCTTTTAAAACGCTCCTATGTTACACCTCTACTTACATAAAATATGCTCTGATCAAAACAAACATCATGATAGTCAATGGTTATTATAATATGTACATGCATAATACTTACAACATTTATTTACTTCATTCTAGTTAAGTACTATCATCTAAAATATATTGACTAACCTACATAAGTAAAAATAAAAACAACATTCTACTATTTCAATTATGAATCCACATGAATCTGACTGAATATTTCTGAATATAAATGGAGTTAAATAGTTGATATATTAGATCTGAAGAAGTGTGCAGTTTGTGCACGCGAAAGCGCTCATCTACCTTTCAATAAACTGTGTATTTTTATCGTGGTGGTCTACTTCTACTTTTTCTATTAATAACAAACAACTCTAACGGACGATCCTCTGACATGCACAAGAGCGGGGGTAGGACTAAAACCTCTAAATTAAATGGTTTTAGACCGGAAAGTTTGTAACACAGGGAAGCAAGGGGACAGACTAGGCCCTCTAACTGAAACGTGCCTAGCCCATTGGAACAGCTAGTGGGATACCACAGAAACAATCACACACACACAACTTTTCCACAAAATAATCCCAAACGAACAATAGCTATTAAAATAGCTTTTTGTTTTCAATAAATTCTCTCAAGAAGAAGAAAAAAGGGTACTTAGCCACAGCCAAGAGCGAGACCACGTCTGAGCTACATGAGCGGCAAATGAGATCTGGGGATGTAGAGCAGTGCAGCATGGGATACCATCTTAGCCCAGCCAACAGAAAGACTTTGAGCTAGAAAAGTTCTGGCCAAGTCAGAGCCGACATTCAGCTCCGAACCCACGTGTAAGAATGTAGGCGAGAGTGGACTATATAACATCAGGTTTTTCATTCAAAATGCACTCTGGACTACTGTAGTCTGGCACAAGAATACTAAGACATACTTAGAATTGTGATTCTGTGCTGAATGTGAGTAACACAATTCAAGCAATGCTACCATCATTACTCACTTAAGTGCATCACTTCTGATTTGCATACCCATCTTCCAGAGGAAATATGCTGCTGAGAGACATGCAACTGTTAGATGCTGGCTTTGTCACTGTGACTAAGAATAGATAAAATGTGGTTTTACTGTTTTGCTTCTGCATACTCTGTCAGAATCTGAAAATGCTATCCATAAATAACTATACAGATCTTACTTTTAACATTGTTTACTGTTCTACATGACATTGTCTAGCTATAAACATTTACCGTCTTTCTGCATATATGATATGACTTAGCCACGTTAACCTTAGTGGAACTTTATGTTTTTCTACCATCTGTTTACAGTGTGATGATTTTTATGCTTTTTCTCATCAGACATAACAGACACACATGGCACCTCTGGCTGTCATCCCCAACCCTTTGCTTCCACACCTCACCCAACTACAGTTCCCCTATGTTTCCTTCATAATGCGGTACCCCTGGATGTGCTCCTTCACTAGCGTGCTTGTAATTTACAGTGTGATGACTCTGCCTGTGATTTTCTGTGTTTTGATCTACACAAGATACTGACCCAGCCACCTTTCTCATTGCACAGTAGCTGTGTTTGTGAAATGCAGCTGGCTATGCACATGCTAACTCACATAATCTGAATTGTGGCATCACACCTGGTCTCTACTCTCAGCACACTCATGCATCATAACATGGTTAACATAGCAACAGGATTTGTAAACTATGTAGGACTCTAGTGCTGCATTTTGTCTGTGTACCTGGCCTGTGTATTGCAGACCATATTTGCAAATATTGCTTATATCCTTCTTAGGTTTAACAGCATTTATACTCTTTGCTTTGAAGACAATGGCTACTGTTTTATTTTGAAATTAATGTTTTGCAAATTATTTTTATTAATTTCTAATTGCAAGTCTGTCTTAAAATTAGCTTTACTTAAAAATATGGATCTCTCTAGATCATGGCCAAATTTTCTTATAAGTTTTTAAATACAAGACAACTGGATACTCAGTCTAATAAAGTATGCTGAATGAACAAACAGCTCTAAGGTTAAAGCAACAGCAATATTCCATCTGTTTGGATGCCTGCCTTTGCTTGCAAAAATAGAACTATTTTTCCAATTTTCATGCTTAAAAAACATGAATTTCTACAGAAACATTTTAAATGACAGAAAATATTATCTTTTCCAGTAAGCACTATGTTTAGGTCTTAAGTCACAATGACATGATTTACAATATTTAACTGATTTGCTGATGGTACGTACTAATATATGAACATTCCTCTATAACTGTTTAAAATTTCATCAAACTTCTCAGAGACTGATGTTGGGATGCTCAGTTACAAAATGAAATTAGTTGTATACAACATTATCTTCATGTAAAGTTTGTCACTACATAGCCATCTAAATTTTGGGGGTGGTCTTGCAAAAATTCAGTGATAGAAAATGCCTATTTTGGAGAAATATATAAACGTCATGTTTTATCTTATGCAGTGCAATTCAGCACAGATACACATCGGCTTATCCTCACCATCAAATGAAATCATACCCACCCAAATGGAAATGGAACACAATGTAACATAACCTTTGATGGGGAAATGCCTGTAAAGGAATACAGACAAACTTTTCATTTAGAAAATAGATATGCTCTATATACGACACACTTTTCAAAGAAGATAAACTGGTAGTATTAAATCACTGAAGAAAAAGAAATGCTAGCAAGAATAAGTCTTTCTTGGACATTGCCAAGTGTAAAGAAAAAGCTTGTGATATGTTATATAGTCTAATAATGCATGTACAGATTGAACAGTAAGTTCAAAGTTGTGCAATGCAATGCTTATCAGAATAACAATATAAGAAAAATGATGATGCCTTATTCGGTTTTGGGGAGACTAGAGAATAAGTTGGAAAACAGTTATGTCTGTTATTAAGAGAATGCATATTTGATACATGTTGCCTGCAATTCGAAGTTTCCAGAAATCATGATGTTAACAAATACTGTAAGTAAATGTATAATCAGTGCACTGAAAGCTGTACTTTCAAGGCATGGTGTTCCAGACATGGTTGTATCAGATAATGATCCATAGTATGGAAACATGTAGCAATTTAAGAAATGCTTTTGGAATAGGAATTTCATGTTACACCTAGTCTCAACTATACATAATCTAATGGTCTATTCAATAGTGCATTACAGACTATCCAGAATCCAAAAAGTTGCCAAGAATTAACTGACTATAGAATGAGCTGTTACAGCCTTAGTATTACTAGAATATAGCAATACTCCAGTACAAGATATTGGCTGATCACCTGCTTAGTTACTTGTGTGTTTTGATTAAAAAATATTCTATTCCTACATTTATTTTTACTGACTTCTGAAGATCAAATTCATGTTGAAGCTAAACTGAATTAGACTTAGTTAAGACAAATTCTAAATGATTAGCATTCTATTTATTTATTTGTTTCTTTGCTGTGGTAGGAAACAGACATCAGTTCAAAACAAATACATGACAAAATGACTGTCTGAGATGAGACAGTGTTCATGATACTTTTAGAAGAGCGTAAGAATCCAAATAAATGCCCAGAGAAATATCCAAAGGGGCTTCCTAAGAAATGTTACTTGATCAGGTTGCAAAATCAGAGTGACCTGAGAAAACGTTGAAAGACTCACCTGATGAACAGATTCCTAGTAAATCAATGCTGGCTGTGAAAACCATGGAAATGATATTCTCAAAATATTCACTATTTGGAAGATTATTCAGAAAGCCAGCTAGATATACAGGCAGTAAAGTGACTTTGAAGGCATAGAAGGATAAAACCTTGACTGTGCTTTGGATGATTAAATTTCTATTAGTTGCTTGGGTACATGTTGGACCCAATATGGAGGACAAGAGTAAAGATGCACTTCCTGTTTATGTCTTTACAAAAGGAGGGATATTGGCACATGACTGGGGTGTTTCCAGCATTAAATTTTGTGGTAGAGATAAGGGAACTATCATGGCCCCTGAGGGATGTCACTTATGGAAGTGGGGCATCCCTTACAAGAGTGCATTGTATGCCCCCCTTGATCATATATCATACATGCACAGGGCATCACAAGGATATAATCAACCCATCTAGCCAACTATTGTGGGCAGCAGCAGTGGATCTCAGGAATGATGTCCTCTCATGCACCCAAACATTCCTAGGTTAAGCAACAGCATCTAGTAACTGCTGGTCAAAGAGGCTAAATACTGTATAATGTTACAGAGTCAGTCCACATTACTGGGTATGAAGAAAGCTCATAGGAGTCATGCTGGCATGCAGAAGTTCAGTCTTAACTCATTACATCTGACTGATGCCTCCAGGTGCATCTGCAGTTAACTTCTGCTGATGTCTCTAGGCGTCAAATATTGCCTGTTTATATTTGCATCAATAATTCCAAAACCATGCTATCTACAAGGTTTTAAAGGGCTTCATCTTAAAGTTCACACAATGGCAAACTCAACTGCATTCATATTTAGTGCAGGTAAATAGATATTACCTATTATAAATCCATAAACATTTTTGGACATGAAAGAAAAATCACTTTACTTCATGTAGTAGCTTTTAAATCTTTTAATCCAGCAGTTTATTTATTTATTTATTTATTTTACTTTTGTTGACCGGGATAGTCCGACTGGATGCATGTCCATTTTCAGCGGAGGCCCGGGGAGAAAAGCTCCAAGGGTAAGCAGATACAGCATTACATAATACCAACATTACATATTACAAACAGACTATTTACAGAGATTACATAAGTAAGCAAGTTAAACAAGTTCCACAGGTTACAGTTAATCCTGAGCACAAATCAGGATTAAATTAAATTACACAGTAAACTGGTTAACAGATTTTTACACATTCTAGAGAGAGTTAGCCAGGCTTGATACATTGACATATCCAGTTAAGTGACAAATGTTGTTTGAGTCTAGTTTTAAATTGACCTAAGGTGGAAAGTAAGGTAATATCAGCTGGAAGAGAGTTCCAGGATCTACTTACAGAGTTTGCAAAGAGAGAATCACCGGCTGTGTTATTAATTTTGCTAGTCTGAATTAGTAGTTTGTTAGAGGATCGAAGCGGTCTAGGATTGTTATAGGGGTGATAATATTTTTAAGTGCAGGAGTATTGTCTGGATTATAGAGGATTTTATAGGCCATAATCAGTTGGTTATACTGGATTAGGCTGGGTAGTTCAAGCCACCCAAGCTGATTTAGATTGATGCAATGATGTGTCCTAAAAGGCAGCCCAGTGGCAAATCTGGCAATGTGGTTGTAGCAAATTGAGAGTTTGTTAAGGACAGTCTTGTTTAAATTCGAGAGTAGAGGGGATGCATACAGAAGGGTTGAAAGAAGGTGAGAGCGAGCTATGGCAATTTCAGTTGGAGGGGTTAGGAAGGCTTTTATTCTGTAAAGTGACCCTAGTTTTTTATTGATGGTTTTGATAGTTTGGTTAGCATGTAGGTCAAATTTTAGATTATTGTCTATGATGACACCTAATAGTTTTGTAGGTGGGTCACGGGAGATTATTGTGCCATCATTTGATTTTATGGTAAAGGTGAAAGCGGTAGACCTACGTGTTGGTGAAAATAACAGCATTTTAGTTTTTTTTTGGGATTTAGGATCAGACGATGTTCAGAAAGCCAGTTTTCTATGGTATTAAAGGTGGTCTGGGTAGCTGACCATAACTCTACTGGAGATGTGGCTGAGCAAATCAGAGTAGAGTCATCAGCATATTGGATACAGCTGACTTTTGGGATGACAGTGTAAAGGTCGGTAATGAAGATGGAGAACAGCAAGGGCCCTAGTATAGAGACTTGTGGTACTCCAAGGTTAGGTAGAAGGTTAGAAAGTTTGTTCTGCCAGAGGACAGCCAGTTGTTGACCATTCAGGTAGGATTGAAACCATTGGAGGGCTCCAGTATCTAGACAGAATGTTTGCAGGGCGTGGATTAAAAGTTGGTGATCAGCCATATCGAATGCCTTGGAAAGATCCAAAAAGAGGGTTGAGGATATATGATTATTATTGCAATTATGGTTTATGGTGTTAGTAAAGGCTAGGAGGGCTGAAGTAGTGCTGTGATGAGGACGGAAGCCATGCTGAGTGTCTGCCATAAGGCGATTTTGGATTAGGTGGTGCATGAGTTGTCTGAATACATTTGAAATATTTTAATCCAGCAGAAAAAAATCTTTTAATCCAGCAGAAAAAAATGTCCACCAAGACAACAGTATATGAAAACTTGAAATAAATTTGAAATAAAATGGAACACTTGTATTTAAGCACTTTCGTTCCTTGTCAAGTTCATTTTACAGTTAAAAAAAGACCATTGGGCTGTTGTAATGGCTCCCCAAAATGGCACAAACAGTTAGAGAATTACACCCTCAAAGACAACCCTAAACTTCAGTCTGGACTCTGGTTGCAGGACTGCCAGGGTCACCATCCTCTGGATGCTTAACATTACAGCTGGTAGGGACAAGAGTCCCTCCTGCTTGGTTCATATCTGGACTTCCTTTTCTATGGGGGCTGGCCTGGACTGAGAGAAGATGTGATGACTCAGGAGGGTCTTAGAAACCCAGAAACATAGTTAGGCCCTCATTCTAATCATGGGAAGGTGACTGAAGAGAGCCATTTCCTTAGAAAGGGCATCTAAGACAACCTGCCTATAGTCTTCCTTGAAGAAAGACATCCTAAGCCACACCATCCTGCAAAGGCACATGCTTTGTTTTGCTGCCTAGCCATACTGATGCCCACCATAAAGCAGTGGGTATGGTCTTAATAAGCCTCTACTTGAAATTAGATTGAGGGAGGAAAGAAGGCTTTTCCAATACCTGATTTATTAAGGAGGACTTAAATTGGGATAGATAAGACATGTAGTTGAGGGAAATATCTCTCTCTCGATGTGGCAGAAATAACTCTCTTGCCTAGTCCTTTCAAAGCCTTAGATTCCTTGTTATGTGGCAAAATGGTAAACTGCTGTAGTTTCTAGGACTTATGACGGACAAAAGAGATCACAGTCTACTTTTGGATGCCTGGTGACGATCAAATTCTGTGGAGTCACATGAAGCACTGACTGTAGGGTCAACATCTTGAATTTTGGAACTTTTACACAAAGTCAGAGAAAAGACAGATCTATCATAGGTCTCCAAGTGTGCACCTTCTTTGCTACCAAAATATTCCAGAATAAAAACCGTTGCCCATGTGATTTGCATGTACTGGTTTTATGACCCTTGCATCTGACATGTTGTAACACTGGTGGAAACAGGTGAGTCTGGTTGGTGGATGCTGAGGGGGAGTCCCCTGAAAAGAAGAGGAGGAGAGTCTACCCATTGCCAAGTGAATACTTTCTGAACTCCTTTCAACACTCATCTATGTGAAATTGTCTGACTCCAAGCTGAAGGATTGATGGTTGGTATGAGACAGGTAGGGAAACTGGGGCAGAAGGTGTGGGTAAGATGATCAGATTCTCAACAAAGCCATGCATTAGCTAGAGCTTTATTCTTTTTGGGAAACTTACTTCTTTTATTTGGTTTGGAAGAGTCATCTTCCTGCCATTTTTCTTTTGGGGGCCTGCTTGTTGGGGTTTCTGTATGTTCTCCCATCTAATGTATTGAGAAGTGACCTTGTTAGGCTAGAACCTGGACACCTGAAAAATCCTAAAAACTTCATGTGTCAATTTACTTCTGTTGTCCCACAGTTTAGGGATCTGTGTAGCCACAGTCCAAAATATCAAATCAGGGTTAAGTGGAGAATTAAGAATTTCAGACTTCAAAAATTTTATTTTTTATTTATTTTACATTTGTTGATCGGGCTAGTCTAGCTGGATACATGTCCATTTTCAGTAGAGGCCCAGGGAGAAAAGCTCCAAAAAAAAAACAAACAAAAAGAACAGAAAATCCGTACATACATTTAAAAAAGTAATAGCAGTTAAAACTTACCAAGAACTAAAAAAGCAGTTGTTACAATTTTTTTTTTTTAATATATAAAAGATACATTAGTCTAAGCAAGGAATGGAACTAGCAGTAATAATCAATGGGTATTGTATTTGAGATACAACATCTATGTATACATGCACTATATTTATAATAACATGGTATTTAGATTCTTAAGTCAGAAATTATTAGGTATTAAAGTAGTTGTAATTTGAAAGGAGAAAAGTTAGTCAGGGTTAGTACAGGAGCAGAGCCAGTGTGTCTTAAAAAAGAGCTTTAGATTCTTTTTAAAGAGTGGCAGTGACATTTCTGTAGTGAGATCAGTGGGTAGTAAATTCCATAGTTTTCCTACAGAGTTGGAGTACATGTGGTCACCTGCTGAGTGATTGGATCTTGAAGTATTAATCAGCAGTTTATTGGAGGAATGTAGGTTCTTATTGTTATTATAAGGTGTAATGATGGTAGAGAGTATAGGGGTGTTGGTGGGCTTATACAGGGCCTTGTGGACAATGGGAAGCTGTAGAAATTGAAGCTTGTTGTGAAATTCTAGCTAGTCTAGTTGTTTTAGATTCAGACAGTGATGGGTTCTGAATGGAGAGCCTGTGGCAAACCTAGCAATATTATTATAGGATGTGGCCAGTTTGTTGAGGTTGTTTTTAGATAAATTAGTATATATAGGGGAGGCATAGAATAGGGTTGAGATTAAGTGGGTTCTGGCTGTAACAGCCCTAGCTATTGGAGTTAGAAAGGGCTTAATTCTGTAAAGGGATCCCAGTTTTTTTGTTCACTAATTTTATTGTATTGTTAATGTGGGTATCAAAGTTGAGGTGGTTGTCAATTGTTATTCCTTAGAGCTTAGTGGTTGGGTCGGGAGAAATGATAGTGCCATCATTTGATAAAAGTGTGAGGTGGATGGGAGTTGATTTTCGGGTTGGAGTGAAAAGTAACAATTTCGTTTTCTTGGGGTTAAGGAGGAGACAGCGGTTTGAAAACCATTGTTCTACAGTATTGATTATGCAACCAAACAAATCTTCTCAATGGCACAGAAGAAACAAACTCCAGACACAGTATCAGCACAAATATACACACTTCTCAGAGCATGTTTAGAAGCCTCAGTCAAGTTAGGAACTATCTGACTCTCATATGACCTGTCTTTTGAAAACAATAAAGTATCAAATTATTTGAACTTTAAGCAGAATTTAGCATAAATTCACACATATAGCCCTGATAATTCAAGATACTAAAGGCTAACGTAGTAGAAGCAAACAGTCTCTTACCTTGCTTGCCTAACCATTTGCCTTCCTTATTAGAGGGTACATGGTTAAAGGAATAAGCGGCGTGGAAGAAGCAGGAACAGGAATCTTATCCATGCTATAGCCAGAAAAGAAACCTGATTACTGCTACAGTAAGCTCAGTTAACACCTGGAAAAGGTAAGTATTGACTAGTAAGCACAATCTCATACTTCCCTTCCTGAAAGACATCCTCAGACTATTAAACACAAGCAGTATACTGAAAATCATGTCACTAGACCTTAAACTTTTAGTTAGAAATCTCACAGAACATTTATTACTTCAGAAATGAGAAAACATTTTAATTCTGTTAAAAACATTAACAGGTGTGAAACACACTCATTCTAATTATAAAAGCATAGGCCAAATATTTTCATAGAATCATAGTTTTCCACACAAAATTGTAAATAAGTAAACAGTGCAGAAACATGGGCAAAACATCACTGGCAAAGGTCACAAATTCTTACGGTAGAATATTGCAAATAGATGTTTTTTTTTAATGTTAAGTTAGATCAGAAGAAATACTAGAAATATTCAATACAAAATATTTATGAAAGGAAGGGAATGCTTCTTGACGTGTCAGGAAAACTCTGAAGATTTACCTCAGTTTGGTTGCTGATATACACTTCCCTCCAAAAATGCGTGCAGCCTATAAACTGCCAGAGTGAGTAAGATGTAGAAGCAAGCTAAGTGTTGTGCCTCAGGAAGGATAATACCCATAGGCTTCTGCAGCAGTGAGAATGAAGAACATCTACATTTGTTTTCTTCAAGCAAGTGAGAAGGGAGAGACTTCTTGACAGAAACAATATTTTTGGCTTACCTAATGGGTTCTAGAAGAGAGTTCCAGCAGGTAGGGGCAAGTTTGGAGGAAACATATTTCATAGGTAGCAATGGTAATGGCAAGTCTGGAAAGCAGGAGACAGAATTTTAAAAAGGAGTAGATGGGGTTTTTGGTACAAAATTTAAGGAATAGAGGAGGACAGTATCTTTGGTAAAGAAGTTTTTAAATGACAGTATTCAGGAGAAATTAGTTATTGTCACTTCCTAGTATCCATTTACCTTTACTAAGAGTAAGGCAGTAGTGTTCAAATTTCAGACCAGTACAGTAACATTAACAATTGAAGAAGGTGAACTGTTAATGCTTCAGATTAATGCCAGCATGCCCTTTTTTGTTCAATCTCAAAAATGTCATTAAATATTTAGACATAGAACTGACTGCTGATTTCCAAACTGGAACATTCTATTTAAAGGTTTATACGAGTCTAAATATTTCAGTTTGCATTTACATGCAAGTAGTAGTCACCCTTTTTGCAATTAAACAATTTTTTTAAAGGGACAGCTGTTAGGTTGTCTAGACTTACTACTAATAGCTCTGTTTATTATTCTTTTTTTTAAAACAAGTTTATTGTTTTAACATACAAGAGAAATATCATAACAATTTTATACAAGTAATTAAAATAGATATGATTATAACATTCAACAACACAACCAAAGTATTTACAAAGACATCCACTACAATCAGATCAATTAATTAAACTAAACTACCATGCTATTGAAGTTAAGATTTTTTTAACAAGTTTTGTAAATTATCCCATACAATATAATAAGATGTTTTTCTAGTAGTTCTTGACTTTATTGTGTTCAATTCCATATGGCACACTATACTCTGTTTATTATTCTGAAGCATGTTTTTACCCTATTAAGATGGCTGGTGACAGAGTAAGTAATGAAAGACATACAGAATATCTTCTCATTTTGTGATGTGGCTATGTTACACCTATCAAAAATATTACAACAAACAGAGAAGTTAAACAGGCCTGTAGCTTCACATTTTCATTTGATTTCAATAAAATTAAAATAATATTAAAGATAAATGAAAAGCCATTTTTGGGCAATGAGGCTTTATTCTCAAAGGGGGATGTTCCAAACTTCTTTAACAAAAGACGACATAATTTAAAAGCATTACTAAAAATACCACTTATGAATTCTACCCATAAAAGTAAAAGTACATTCCCCTGTGACAATCAGAAATACTGCTTCTTTGCTGACAACTTTCCAGTTTTGAGTTTCAAACATTTGGTCCTACTGGTGAGTTTAACTGTAGTTCAACAAGTGTTGCTTATACTTCCAGGTACAATAGATGTGCAACACCTTCTATGTTGGAAAAACCTCAGGAGAGCAATACATCTATGAGCATTTCCATGCCACTCATTCTAATAAAACAATACCTACAGAGGTGTAGTTTAGAGGTTACCTCCTTTAAAACATTTACTTTTATGCATGCCTCTCAAATGTCCAGATTTCTGCCTCATATTGTTAGTATGTTCCTCATAAAACGTATGGCTTTCTGGCAAATCACTGAATATTGAGGTCACTTAATGACACATATTTGCATTTTAGACTTCATATCCTACTGAAGACATAGTGCAGATCACTTTCCAATCTTCAGATGTACCCTTAGGTGTACATGCTGTGTGCATGAATATATGTGCCATTCAATAGCTTGGCATTATTTACAGGACACATTTCCCAGCCTTCTTGTACACTATGTGAAGGCAGAGTTGCTGGTTCGCTTATAACCATGGCGATAGTTAAATAGGTACTTGAAGAATACATGTATGACCGAATGCATTATCAAGGCAGTCATCCACTTCACAAAGACTATGTAGTATATGTCATTCTGCATTTAGTACTGTATCCTACTGTGCCAGCTACTCCAACTATATCAATTGTTGGAGAGTGGTTTACTGTCATCATTTAGTTAACATCTTTCTTAATTATACTGTTCTGTATGGGTGAGTCAGATTGGTACGGATGTAGGAAATAATCCTCTTAAGAAAGGCTGCTGTATGCTGGTCAGAGCAATGCTTAACATGAAATAGGAGCTGCATTAATGACATACTTTGCTGTTATGTGTAAAACTAATGTGGTCAAAGTAGTAGCAGCAGAAAATAAAACAGAAGAAAGTTAAAAAATTATTATGTTTTGGTCTAAGGGATTAAACAGCCAGACACAGAGGGAAAGCAGCATGTAAAACTATCAGTTCATAGAACTCCAGTGACCTTTAAATTAGACATTAGAACAGGTGTTACAGTACTGCCAAATAGTGCATATGGAAATATTTTAAAATGTCCACACACAGAGCAGAAATGTAAACATGTAGCCCTGGGAGAACTTGGACATATGGGGAATATCCTTGTAATAACTGACTGGAAAGACCGCAATTACAATTTTTGGGTCATTGTAATTTTGGGTCAATACAAACCTCTCAACCTCTTAGAGCAAGAAATCTGAACAAAGCCCTAAATAACAGTTGGGGGGGGGGGCGGCAAAGGTCCAAAAATAGGGACAATTTTTAAATATTCCTCTTAGAAGCTTAGAAAGTCGGTAGAATAACAGGTTTTCCATTAGTATGAATTTTCTGAAGGGCATGATGTCTGAATCTCAAATGTCCATCATCAGGGCCAGCCTTACCAATTGTGGGGCCCACCTGGGATAATTTTGCCGGGGGCCCTCTGTACCCACTGGCATGACTGACTTACAATTATTTCAAATTAGGAATCAGGAATCTATGTTACTACTGTGTATTAAAACAAAATAATATATTGGTTTATTAGTTTATATTTTTACAATAAAACATGTTAAGACAGAAGTAGACTACTGTGCTCCTGGATTAACTCTAGAGTCAACATCTCCTGCAGTTTCTCTCTCAGGGTCTGGTTAGCTTACAGTGGGTCTACAAATTAGGATGTTGGAACCCTGTCTACAGAAGAGATGTTAACACATGTGTACACCCAGTAAATATGTCACCAAACCCCTGCAGAACTAGAAGGACATCCTGAACCTGGGTTGGAGGCAACTGCTGTTAAACAGCCCTCCTCTTGTGAGTTTTTTTGGGAATAAAGGTAAAGAGACCTGCAGCATATGTATGCTTAACAGCAACTAAGTACATGCCCCCTCAGTACTGTGAATGACCACAATAAAACTTGTGATTTTATTTTTCCCGATGTTTTCACATGCATACACATTCACTGGCACTGTTGCTGAAGATGTGCATGCACACAGACATTCTGAAATGCTCACACTGCATGCCTGACTACAGGCAAACTGGAAAATACTAGTTCAGCTAAGGTATGTTTTTGTGTTGTATAGGAAACCAGAGCATCTGTACAAAATTCAAATAAAGACAAAGAGAAGAGGACTTATAGACGCTACACAGCAAGAACCACAGCCAAGAACTTAACTAGAGATGCAAGTTCTGAGTTGGCAATGTTACTCACTGCAGCCCTGTACCAACAACCAGTTACTGCCATACACAGCCTGCCCACACCACCAAAGGTGTTTATTGCATATGGTACTAGTGTTTCATTGTGACAGAAAATGAAATAAATTATGGCAAACTAGTTACTCATAGATACACTGTCTCCTCAGCACATGCATGTATAAACCAGATTAACAATTGTTTACAGTGATTTCTATCAAATGGAATACGGTTGACACTGCACCTGCAAAGCCAGTTCAGTGACTTTATAACCATGATAAAAAGTAAGTCAAGTCACTTTTCTGTACAGATAGTCTGTGCCTACAGTACTGACTCTATGCATGTGCCTCAAATGTCTGGTTGTGATTTAGAAAATGCCACAGCAAAAGCATTCCTACTTGCTTCTCACAAGCACAAAGCAGTCTTGCAAAGCCAGATTAATGTCTCTTTAACTTAATCAGAAAGCAGCAGGATCAGTCAATTTCATCTACAGACAGCCCCCATATCCAGTAGTTATAGTCACTTTGTTGACTGAGTACACCTCAGGCATCTAATTGAAATACAAAATAGTAATAATTATTATAGTAATTTATCCCATATCTCTGTTTCATAGAAATCCATTGTAGTCAACCATAGCAAAGTACTCCAGCTTGCTTCACAAACACACAGTAGTACAGCAAAGCCAGAATAATGACTGTTTAACACTGACAAACAACAGTAGGCAAGGGTCACTCAACTTTCATCCATATTTGGCCCCATGTATACTGACTACAGGGAATTTGTGAACACCTTTGATGTATCATTGTAATAAAATACATTTTAAAATGGTCACAGTAATTTATTTGAGCTGCATTAAAAATACACCATAGCAAGCCACACCAGTTTGAGTCACAGAAATGGACTGAGAAATTAATTTTAGCTGCGATAAAAATACTCAGTTTCTTCAGGCAGCTGAAGCAAGAGAAAAAGTACAGTTCTGTACACTTACCATAAATGTAGATGTTCGAATGTATTCACTGTTGCAGTCATTACATTTGGGTTATCTGCCTGCAGGTAGCCCTCAGTCGGCCTGAATACCAGAGTCTTGGATTCCTGCATCGGACGCTGTCTCTTCTTCCATGATGTCAGGTCGTCAGGGGTATAAAACATGCAGCCAACGCCATTACATCAGTTTTTCTTGCCCTAGATGTCAGGTGCCCCCACAAAGGGAAGCAATTATATGTTATGTTACACCTCCATCAAAAAGCAAATACACCAGAAAGCTTAAAACAAGAAGCAAAGGCAGAGCCAAGAGAAGTCAGGGGGCTGGAGGGAGGGTAACCAGGACTGCAACAGTGAATACACTCGAACATCTACATTTATGGTAAGTGTACGCAACTGTACTATGTTCTTTGTGTTTCACTGTTGCAGTCATTACATTTGGGTTGATTCCCAAAGCTAAGGAAGGGAGGAGGACGTTAGAGAGCATTAGGGCCTGCTATTAAGCCCTGCAAAACTGCAGTGGCAAAACCAGCTCTGGATTTAGAAAAAATAGACATGTGGTAGTGCTTGGTAAAGGTATGTACAGAGCTCCAGGTAGCAGCTTCTAGGATGTCCCTGGTAGGGATCTCTCTAAGAAAGGTTGTAGAGGTAGATGCAGCCCTGGTGGAATGTGATCTTATCCCCTGTGGGGTAGGTTTTCCATGGTGCTTATAGCAGAAATTAATCCAATGGGCTATCCATTTAGAAATGGTTTGCTTTGAAATGGCCTTCCCCTCTGCCCCTGCAGCAAAGACAACTAGCAGCTGTTCATATTTTCTGAGAGGCTTAGACCTGTCCAAATAAAATCTCAGTTGTCTGTGCAAGTCCAAAGAGTGCAGAATTCGTTCAGGAAAAAGGTAGGCAAATGAATGGACTGATTTAGGGCCACACTAGACACCACCTTGGGCATAAAGGAAGGACTGGTTCTAAGGGAAACTCTGTCTGCATGGAAGGTAATGAAGGGCTCCACTGCCATGGGGGCCTGTAATTCAGACACTCTTCTTGTGAAGTGATGAGAATCTGATCATCTTACCCACACCTTCTGCCCCATTTTCCCTACCTGTCTCACACCGACCATCAATCCTTCAGCCTGGAGTCAGACAATTTCACATAGATGAGTGTTGAAAGCAACTCAGAAAGTATTCACTTGGCAATGGGTAGACTCTCCTCCTCTTCCTTTCAGGGGACTTCCCCTCTGCATCCACCAATCAGACACACCTGTTTCCACCAGTGTTACAACATGTCAGATGCATGTTTTCCAAGAAAGGAATTTCAACTCTGCAGTTGAAACTGATTCAAATGGAGGGGGAGTGAGCTTTTCCAATACAAAGTTAAGGTCCCAGGCTGGAGTAGGGGCTTGCCTGGGGGGGGGGGTCTTAAATTTTTAGCCCCTCTGAGGAATTGCTTTAACAGGGGGTGAGAGAAGAGGGGTGGTTCAGTATTATAATGTGCTGAAATTGCAGAGGCATGAATTTTAATTGACGAGAAGGATAAGCCCTTGTGGACCATTTCTGTTAAGTACTGAAGAATATGAGGTAAGCTGGGCACCGTAGTGCCCATACCGTGGGTCTGGCTCCAGGAACTGTATCTTTTCCACTTTTCAGCATAGGATTTTCTAGTACTAGGTCTCCTTGCTTCCAGAATGACATCCAGCACCTGCTTACTGAGGGATGCTATTGGAGAGCTCAAGGAATTAGTAAGGCTGCAAGGTTCAGGGTTTGAAGTTGAGGGTGCAGAATCTGGCCCGCCTGCTGGGAGAGCAGGGAAGGTGTCTGAGGTAGGTGCCATGAATCCAGCGGTATCATGCTGCACAAGAGGGAGTACCAGTGCTGGCAGGGCCAGTCTGGTGCAACAAGTATTTCCTTGGTTTATCCTGTTTGATCTTTAGCAGAACCTCCAAGAGGAGAGGCAGTGGGGGAAAGGCATAAACAGAGAGGCTTTCCCAGGTAAAGGACAGGGCATCCACTTTCCAAGCTTGACTGTGGGGAGTCCTTGTGCAGAATTTGTCCAATTGGTAGTTCTGGGGGGAGGCAAACAGGTCTATCTCTGGAGTCCCCCATTTGTTCCTCAAGAGGTTGAATATTTTTGGTTCCAGTTTCCATTCGTGTGGGTCCATGAGATTTCTGCTTAGGTTGTCTGTCAGTGAATTTAGCTTGCCTGGCAGGAAATGAGCTTGTAGGTGCACTTGGTAGCTCAAGGCTGTGTTCCACAGAGCCATGGCTAGTCTGCAGAGAGGGTACGAGTGGGTTCCCCCCTGCTTGTTTATGTACCACATAACTGTGGTGTTGTCTGTCTTTACCAATAATTGTCCTGGAAGGATGTGGTCTTTGAAGGCTGTCAGGAAATTCAGTACAGCTAACATTTCTTTTTGGTTGATATGCAGGTGCCTCTGACTCGGGTTCCATTTGCTCTGAATGCACTGCCCTGCCAAGTGAGCCCCCCATGCATAGCCTGATGCATCTGTTGTTAGGATTTGAGTGGCAGGGGGTAGATTGAAAAGGAGCTCCTTTTTGTGGTGGCAGGCCTCTGCCCACCAAAGGAACTCTGTCTTTATACATGGAATGACAGGAATCATTGATTCCAGGTCCTGAGAATGTTGACACCATAGGCTTTTTAGATACCATTGTAGTTTCCTCATATGAAGTCTTGCATATGGAATTAGTAGAATACAAGAGGCCATGAACCCCAGGGCTTGCAAAATTTTCCTTGCAGATAGCTGGGTCTTTGTGGCCAGTAGTTTGAAGTAGGTTGTACAACAAACTTGTTTCTCTGGCGTGAGGTAAGCCATCTGGGAAGTTGTGTTCAAGCTTGCTCCCAGGAATACAATCTGTTGGTAGGGTACTATATGAGATTTCTTTTCGTTTATGATGTACCCCAGCAAGGTTAGAAGTTTCTTTACAAATGCCAGATGTTTTAATAGCATGTCCTGGCTTTCTGCCTGAATCAGACAATTGTCCAAGTATGGGTATATCTGAATATTTCTCTGCCTGCAAAATGCAATGACTGGAGCTAGACACTTTGTGAATACCGAGGGCGCAGTAGATAAGCCAAAAGGAAGTGCAGAGGACTGATAGTGCATGGAGTCTGCCCTGAAGAGTACTTATTTCCTACAAGATTCCCTTATTGGAATGTGCAAGTAAGCTTCCTTTAAGTCTAAGGCTGCCAACCAAGCATCTTTGCCTAGCATAGGAAGCAGCTGTTGTAAGTGTTAGCATTTTGAATTTTGGGATTGCCAAAAAGGTGTTTAGAATAGAGAGGTCCAGGATAGGACACTAGGAGATGTCTTTTCTGGGTACCAGAAAAAGTCTTGAATAAAAACCTTGTTCCTTTTCTTCTGCTGGGACAGGCTGAATAGCCCTGATACTTGGAAGAGAGAGAACCTGCTTTTGAGCCTCAGGCCACTGATTTGAGAGTAGGTCTGGCCAACTGTTTGGGGTTGGTAGGGAGTGGAAGTGGAATCTGTATCCTTGGGAAACTATATTTAAAACCCATTTGTCCTGGGTAATGTGTTCCCAGTTTTTTGCATGCAGGGCGAGCTTTCCTCCTAAGGGAGCAGGCAGTTGAGCAGGGCTTGGAAGGGTTAAGATTAAGTCATTGTGACATTTTTCCGTAGTGGGGTGTCTTACTACTTCCTGTTTTGGAAGTGGGAGCACCCCACTGCCTAGGCCTGTGTGTAGCCTGAGACTGTAACCTAGGTGGTCTGCTGTTCCTGGGTTTGGACTGAGAAGGCCTGGAAGAGACTGGAAAGGACCAATTCTTTGAAGGCCAATGCCTACTAAATCTGGGATGCTGCACTTGCAGGAAATCTTTAACAGTTTGCATAGATTTAGCTTTTTCCTCCATCTTTTTGAGGACGACTTCTGCTTTGTTGCCAAACAGGCGGTCTTGGTTTAAGGGAGCATGCAGTAATTTAGCTTTAACATGATCTGGCAAGTTTTGCTCCTTAAGCCAAGCATGCCTTCTAAGTACAGACCCAGTGACAGCAGCCCTGCAAGATGCTTCTAAAGAGTCAAAACCACATTGCAAAGTATGTTTACCAACTTGTTCTGCAAAATGCTTTTTTATGTTCAGCACAGTCAGGAATCAACATCATTTTCTGTTTAAGTAGTCCCATAACATGCTGCTACTTTAACATATGAAACTGGCAATTTAAGGCCCTAATGGCCAAAGTAGCAGAAGTGTATACCTTCTTACCCCATCTGTCCAAGGCCCTAGAATCTCTATCAGAGGGGGTAGGATTTTTGGCAGCAGTAGCCTTAATGCCCTTTGGTCCTTGGGACATGGTTTCTGGATCCGCAGTAGGATTCTTGAAGAGGAACTTGTGAGAGTCAGGTACTCTAATACCTGTCAGGTTTTCTGGGAGCTGGAGATAAAGTGTCTGGGGACAGGCTAGATTCCAAGAAGGCATCATCTACAATGTCCGGAACAGGAGGTATAGCTAAAGGCCTGTGTTGAGGGAGGAGTAAGAATTCCCTATGCCTCTTTTTGGAGTCAGAGTAATCCTGGCTTTCCCAGCGGAAATCCTCCCTAAGAGTGTGCAAGATTTCACCAAAAGAAAAATCTTCTGGAGGGGAAGCAGAGGGAATGGAATCCTCTGCATAAGAATCCTCATAGGTAGATAAGGGCAAATCCTGGTAATCAGAAGAAACAGAGAGTTCAGAATTCTGATCAGAAGAATCAGAAAGAAAATCAGTTCTAGGTCTCAGAGGGGGAGGCTGGCTTCCCCTAATTAAAGTAATAAGGTCTTCAGCCATTCTAAGCATTTGTTTTTTAGGTGTATGGGCCTGAACATGCAGTTTGGACATTGGTTTTCCAGGCGTGGGTTGAGTTTTAGGCCTGGATGAAGAAGATGGCTTCGGTTTAAAATGCAAATCTGTAGGCCTGAATACACCCTCAGAAGCCGGTGCCTGCACAGCAGCTCCGGACCCATCCAAGGTAGAGACATCCACAGGTTCCATAGTCGAAGAAGCATCTCGCGGCATACCGGACTCCGAATTAATGGGTCTCAGTAGAGGCCTGCAAATCTGAAGTAACGGGTATCAGGGGCTGCAAAAGCACCTCACTGAGTACCGGCGAACTGGCGACTAGCTTAACAAATGTCGTTGGCAGTTTTGGACCTATGCAGTCTGTCTCTGTCTTTATTCTTTATTTTTTTCAGAATATCGGCAGTCGGATGGCTTACCAAAGCCATTTCTGGATAGTTAAACTGAGTACCAAAATAATTTGCTGCGAAAATAGATTGACAACGAATAGTTTGGGGGTTGAATAAGGCACAAAACTGACAGCGAAGGACATCGTGGTCTGAGCCTAAGCAAGGAATGCAGTACGAATGAAAATCTTTATGAGGTATTTGCTTTCCACAGGTAAGATAATTGTTAACGTTTACTGACATCTGTTAAGAGCAAGAAAAAGGATACTTAGCTTTTTTAAAGACTTTGGTTCTGAAACTCAAAAACGAAAATTTCAGGAGTCGGCTGACTGGCACTTGTGAACTGATTCTGTTTTGGGCACCGCGTGGCAAGAAAGACTGATGTAATGGTGATGGCTGCATGTTTTATACCCTTGACAACCTGACATCATGGAAGAAGAGACAGCGTCTGACGCAGGAATCCAAGACTCTGGAATTCAGGCTGGCTGAGGGCTACCTGCAGGCAGATAACCCAAATGTAATGAATGCAACAGTGAAACACAAAGAACATCTAATGTTATGCTGCATTTCTGTGCACAGCAGTCTACCACAGATCCATTTTAGTTTAACAGAAACTCTCTCACTACAGATACACAGTTAACTGCATCTGCTTGTGCATAGCTAAATTAAAGGATTACCTGCAGTCTGCTTCTTAACAGGACCTTTAGAATGACTTTCAGTTTTTTTAAGACCCAAAATGAGGAATGTTCCTCATAATCATGTACACTTGAGTGGTACGCATATCTGGGTGTATACATTATGTCCAACTGTTCTAAGGCTTGCCCTGCCTGTCATTATTTTCAGACTTCCATCCTCAATGACTTGTCAGAAAAACAATCTTTGATGAGGAACAGACCAAAAATATGAGAAAAAAATATGGACATTCTGCAAAAATCTGGACAGTTGAGAGGTATGGATCCATATGGAAATTATTTGCTGTGTAGAAATGTAGACTGTGAACTAGGTTTGATTGTCACAACTGATGAAGGAAATGTGGATGTTTTTGCTGATGCTGGATTCCCTGATGATGAACCAGTTAAAATATGAATGACTATAGCTGGGTACTGTCCCATATGCACTAAGTACAACTAGGAAAGTACTGTTCCCTAGACTTTCCAAAGTGGAAGCTGAGCTGAAGAGAATGCGGGCACCTGATATCACAGAAAATGTTACTTGAACATACAGGCTGGTGTGCACCAGTGATGCCTGTGTTTAGGAAAAATATCAGTCAAAACGTGTTGACTTAAAGAGATTGAACAATGCAGTAAAAATGGAGAGGTATGTCATACTTAGTTTGGAAGACATATCTCCAGGGAACATAAGCTTATTCACAAGAGAAAAAGCACAGTTATTTAAGATCTTACCATAATGCAGTAAATGTCCTACTGTTGCAGTATTCTTTACAGAAGGGATTTCCTGCCCAGGACAGCTAAATGTCAGGCTGGCATATCAAAGCTTTTATACCTTCCAGCCACCATATGTCAGGCGTATGGCCTACGTTCTCCGTGTGAGGTACATATGTGATATTTGTGCACCGACTTCTCAGAATTAAACTGCACAAGGAGAACAGGAGCAATGCTAGAGGAAGCAACATGTATATCCAGGAAGGGAAGAAAAGGAGAACCCTTGGCCAGAAAGAACAACTGAAGTTTTGAGCCCCCCAAGTCTTTCTGTGTTGGAGGGAAGCCTTCTAGCTTATCAGTGGGAGGGGCAAGCACAAGGTAGGCTATATACCACAAGAGGAATGGTTTCTGGCCCAGAAATTGTAGCTTATTGGCCATTTGGGCAGTTTTTTCCATCTCTTTCAACTTTCTGGTTTAAAAGCTCACATCTGCGCTTGTTTCTCAGCTTTCCTGTAGCTAGTCTAGTCTAGATACAAATTTGTTGTATCCAGGACTGTTTGTAAGCTTTTGAGCGGTGCCAAAGTCTGCTCTTTAATTTTTCCCTTAGATCTGCTAGTTCCCTCCTCTCCTACCCTTTTACTAGCTTATTAGTTTAGCACTTTACTAGACTTCTTGTAGCAATTATTGTAGCACACAAAAGTGCTACCTGCACTAAACGTTCTACAAGGAAACAGCTCCAGTACTTATTAATGCCCACCCCTCCAGGCATATCTAAAGGTCAGTTCCCTGTGCTCTCTCCTATTAACCTGATGAACTTGGGCATCCTGAGGCAATGTAGCAACTGCCTCATGTACACTGACAACCCTCTCCTCTTACCTCCCAACACTCAGACTTGTGAGAGATGCACTTATATATCCAAACTGGAAGCCACACACTCTCCAGCCAAGACCGGAATAGCTGGTCAAGAGAAGGTCAACACTTGTACCACACCACATGGAATACATAGCCCTTCAGAACACACACCAGCACTGCCTTGACATAAAAACACAAACCACACCCACCTTCATGGAGGCTCTCAATAAAAATCTACCCAAACAGCAGAGACCTCCAAGGCAGAACCGCACTCGACCACCACAACGCAACACTAATCACGAGACACATAACTCTCCTAAACAGTGTGCCACTCAACCAAAGCCCCTAAGGTAAAACAGCATGCCCAATACACTAGTCATAGGTGACTCAATAGTGAGGCACACTGATGTCCCACTCTCTAGGTTGAATAAGGACAAAGTTACAGTCAGCTGCCTGTCAGGCGCCAGGATCCGCCACATAACACATGCACTCAGGTCCCTCAACAACAGGTAGAAATATTGTACATGTGGGTGTGAATGACCCGAGACGTACCTCCCTGGACTACATGAAAAGAGACATGAAGGAGCTCTTGGATTATGTAGCCCAGGCGGGTACAACCCTAGTCCTGAGCAGCATCCTACCATCACCCAGAATGATAACACAGTACAAGCAGAAAATGATTGATTTCAACAACTGGCTAAGTTTCTGGTGTCACTCTAAGGGGACCCAGTATCTGTCTGCCTGGGATGACATGCTTGACAGACCTCAATGCTTTGCCAGAGATGGCCTGCATCTGTCACCCCTGGGCTTCTGGATACTGGCCAAGGCTCTTTCCACCCCTATAGTGCCTTTTTTAGGCGATGTTCCAAAGAACAAATGTCCACCGTAACAGCTACAAACAAATGCAATCTGAGGGTCATGCTGCTCAACGTTAGAAGTCTAAATCTCAAAATGCACTCGCTCGAAGCACTCCTGGAAAATGGAGAAAATCTACGTTTGTGCTGTAACAGAGACCTGGTTCAAGGCAGCAGAAAGCACCCCTGCACTACCAGGCTATAACTCATTCCACACCTTTCGGCCCCAGAACTTGTACCGAAGCTCCAAAGTCGGCAGTGTTTCCATATTCATAAAGGATAAGCACACCTCTAGACTGGTAGCCCAAGATAATGCATCTGAGATACTTCAGGTGCTGCTAACATTGGATAAGATACCAATTCAGGTTGTAGCCTGCTATAGGTCCCCAACCATGTCCCAAGACTCACACTCCATGTTCCTAATCACCCTGGAGAATATTAGGGTCCAACCTAACACTCTCATACTGGGCGACTTCAACTACCCCTCTATTAACTGGGAAAACTACTCGTACCAAAAAACTTGCCCAAGTTTTCCTGGAATTCATTAATTCCAATGCCCTGGACCAGCTCATTCTTACCCCCACTAGAGGTAGCAACATCTTTGACCTGGTCATTACTAACATGGGCAACCATTGCTCTACACCAATAGTCAACTCCTCCCTGGTTAGATCCGACCACAAACTAATCACCTTGGAAATCCACATCCCACCCACACCTACCACCCCGGAAAGGTAACCACCATGAAAAACTTCTCCAAAGCTAACTTTGGGCTTCTAAAAACAGAGGTGGCTAACTTCACGGCACCTATGCAAATGGAAAATAGTTGCATGACCACTGAATCATACACCAATGCACTTTACTAATGTACACAAATGAATGGATCTCGCCATACCCAATAGAACCAAGATGCTCTCCTCCAAAAAAGGAAGCCAATCTGGTGGTTCCCTGCCATAAACAAACTCTATAACAGGAGGAGGAAACTAATGTGAAATAAGGTAAAGTCCTAAGAATGGAAAAACTCTCTTATCAGCCTCAACAAAAAGTTGAGATCCCTCATCAAATCCTCTAAAGCTAGCTATGAAAACAGAATTGCAGCAGATAATAAAGACAACCACAAGGCCTTCTATAGTTATATAAACAATCTCCATGGCAATACCCAGATTTGCTCTGAGCTACTGCACAATGGTACCTCTTATACCGAGCCAACAGATATTGCCAATATAAACAGATATTGCCAATATACTGGCCAACAGATTCAGTGCAAGCTTTACCCCTCTCCCCAAAGGACCATTCATAATACCAGTAGATTTCCAGGCACCCAGTATTACTGCTGCACAGGTTAAAAAAAAAAGCACTGCTCAAGGCCAAGAATACAGCTTCTACGTGACCTGATAATATCCCTGGTTGTGTTCTACATGAACTACAAAGTGAACTGGCACCTCACCTGTGTGCCCTGTTCAATCACAGCCTCACCTCAGGCTTTGTCCCTACCAAATGGTGCACTGCTACAGTCATCCCTCTCCACAAAGGAGGAGCGACTACAGACCCTGGGAACTATCGCCCCATTAGCCTGATGAGTCTGAAATGCAAAGCTATGGAATGCATCATCATGGACATAATAAATAAAGAACATAGGGAACCACCAAACTCTAGATCCTACACAGTTTTGTGCAGAGTAGATCATGCCAGCTCAACTTAATCGACTTCTCTGAGTCAGTCACCAGAGCTGTGGATGAAGGCAAGGTGGTTCATACAGCCTACCTTGATCTGGCCAAGGCCATTGATACCATTCCCCACTCAGGAATCATAGAAAAACTCACTAAGCTAGGCATCAACCCCTATATCACTCGGTGGGTTGCAAACTGGCTCACAGATAGAACCCACAGTGTGAAAGTAGCTGACTCCAAGTCAGACTGCAGACCAGTCACAAGTGGAGTCCCACAGGGTTCGGTCCTGGGTCCTCTCCTGTTTGGTATCTACTTCTCTGAAGTCCAGGTCAACACAAAGGAACTCTGGCTGACAAAGTTTGCAGATGATTGCAGGTTGGGAGCTATTATTAACTCCCCAAGTGATGCTGACATCCTACAGAAAGGCCTCACTGAGACCAACGACTGGTGTCAGAACCATGGCCTTAAGCTCAATGCCAAAAAAGTGTCGTCATCCCCCTTGGGAAAAACCCGGTTCCCTGAATTACCACATCGATGGTAGTCCACTGAACACAGAAGACGTTATAAGAGATCTGGGATCACAGGTTGACAGCAACCTCTCTTTTGACCACCACATTGCCACTGTGGTCAGAAAGTCCTTCTATGTGGCACATCTCATTACTAAGGGTTTTGCATCCAGGAAGAAAGTGGTCATTGTCTCCCTCTACTCTTCCCTCATTAGGCCAATCATAGAGTACAATGCCACATTTGGCATCTACCTCACTAGACACCTGCAACAACTGGAGAGGCCACAAAAGTACCTCACAAAGAGGATCCTAGGCCTTAAACACTTGTCCTATATGGACAGACTAAAAAAACTCCAACTATTCTGTCTCATATCACCTACTAAGAGGCTATCTCTGCTCGACTTACAAAGCCATGTCTGACCCAGCTCTGTTAGAAATGCTACATCTAAAGAAATTCCATTCCATCCACACCACATGCTCCAGAGACCTCAACCTTATTACCACAATCAACAGAACAAGCTGGAGGGACAGGTTCATAACCCAGAGACTGCCCATGCTATGGAATAGACTTCCCCTTACATGTCAGAGAGCCTCACTGGCCCTCTTCAAGAGAAATCTTGATGATTGGATGGGAAATAGAAAATTCACCCCGGGGATCACTCCAGTGGCTCTACTCGACAGAGGCACTGGGAACTAAGGTCGGGTGGCACGATGCCAGGGTAATCCTATGGGCTAGGCTTGTAAAGGCTCCAGGGCCATTAGCCTAGTATGCACCTATGAACCTATAATGAAGGGCTGGAGGGAGTGACAGAATACTGCAACAGTGAAAAGTACGACATCTACTGCTATGGTAAGATTTTACACAACTGTACTATGTCACTGTTGCGTATTCTTAACATAAGGAATAGTACAAAAACTACAAGAAAGGGTAGAAAGAGGAAGATGTGGATGACCCTTCTTAAAAGCAATATGGCCCTAGCAAAATCTGACCTGGCTTTAGAAATGACATTCAACATTCAAATTGTAATGTTTAGTAAAGGTGTGAACAGAAGACCAAGCAGCAGCTTCCAAAATGGATCTAGTATCCAGACCCTTGAAAAAGCACCAGAAGAGGCGACTGCCCTGGTGGAATGTGCACAGACAGAAGAAGACAGCTGCTTACCATGAAAAGAACAAAAAAGAAACGGGCTTAAAAATCCAGGAGGAGATGTTTTGCCTAGACACAGCTAAACCCAACTTTCTGGTATAAAAGGAAATAAAAACCTGATTAGATTTCCTGATATCCTTAGTCTTGTTCTGGTAATATCTATGTCTATGTAGGTCCAGAGATTGAAGAACCCTTTCACTAGGGCTCTGAGGAGAAGGAAAAAAAGAAGTAAGATGGATGGACTACTTTAGGCATAAAGGAAGTGTTGATACAAACAGACACCCTGTCCTTGTGAAAAAACAAAAAAGGAGGAACTGCCACAAGACCCTGAAGTTCGGAGATGCTCTTGGCAGAGGTAAGAGACACTAGTTAAACAGTCTTCCAAGAGCAAAGTTGCAAGGATAAGAAAGCAGAAGGCTTTAAGAGAGACTGGGTCAGTTTCTCAAGAACAAAATTAAGGTCCCAGGATGGAGGAGTAGTTTTTCTTGGAAGCCTGATGTGGAGGATGCCTTTCAGAAATTGTTTCACCTCAAAATTAGAAGCCAAAGGTGAAATGAGAGGCAGACATGCAGAAATGGCTGACAAATGAGCTTCAACTGACCAACATACCAGGTCAAAATTGAGCAACTCACACAAATAAGAAAGAACCACAGGAATATCCACATAAAAAGAGTAAATGTCATGTCTGAGACACTAAACAGAAAATTTCTTCCATTTAGCCACATAGCATTTTCTTGTAGTGGGTTTTCTAGGCTCCTATAAAACCCTGGGAGCTTCCTCAGAAAAAATGGTGCCTACAGGAAATCAAACCTCTATCACACAAAGTGTCAACTGAAGGGTGGACAAATGAGGGTGAATGAGAGATCCCTTATCTTGTTCAAGCAAATACATTCAGTGAGGTAACCTGTGATGACTGCCCCTGGCCAGGTGAAATAGAAGTGGGAACTAGTGCTGTCAAGGCCAAAACAGAGTCACCAACAGGATTTTAGACTTTTCACATGATCTTGTGCAGGACTTTTGGAAGTGGAGGAGAAGGGGGAAAGGCATAAAGAAATATCCCTCTTCAATACAAAGAAAGAGTCCCCTTGCCAAGCCAGATGACTTGGCAAACTGGAACAGAACTGAGGCAGTTGTCTGTTCACATGTGAAGCAAAAGATGTATTTCAGGAGTACCCCACTGATATACACAATGCCCAGAAAACCTCTCTGTGAAGCATTCATTTGTTTGGATTTGCCCTGGACCTGTTCAAGGAGTCTGCATCCACATTGTGTTCTGAGGTAATGTAAGCCACCTGAAGAACTGCTGTATTGCTATATCCTAAGCTTGAAGGGCTAGCCAGCAACGGAGGTAAGATTTTATGTCTCCTTGTTTGTTGATGTACCGCATTATGGACATATTGTCTGTGAGATTCCATAGTAGCCCAGAAGTTCAGAGAGAGTGGAAGTTTTGAAGAGCCAGAATTAACGTTCTTATCTCTTTGATGTTTATATGATTTGGCAGTTGATGAGGGAACCAGTGGCCTTGTGCACTGAGGTTTTTGGTGGCTGCCCTCCAGCTTTGGTCTGAAGCAACCATGTGTGAATCCTCAGTAGAGGATGGAGCTTGGAAGGGCAGATGTGGGTTCAGAGAAATTTGGTAAATCCACTAGTAGTGCTCTTGCTTGCGACATACCAAGAGTGGAACAGGAAAGGCCAGGGGATGGCAATGCTGAATCCAGACACTCTTAAGTTGCCATTGCAATTTTCTAATATGGAGTCTGGCAAAAGGGATCATGGGTATGGTGGATGCCATGAACACAAGAGCAAACAGAAATTCTCTTGCAGGAAGAAGTGGGAGAGGGAGAAGCGAGCAAAAATAAGAAGGCAGAGATAGGATCTTTGGAGGCAGAAGAAAAGCCCACATGCAGATGGTCTTAATCCTGCAACCTGCATCTCAGAAACACAGATTTTTTTTTGAGATTTATAGTGAACCCCAGACTGCAAAGGGGAAGGATAGTAAACTGAAAATCCAAAAGCAGAAGCTTCTGAGACAGGGCTTGAATTAAGAGGCAATCTAAATAAGGGAATATTTAAATTCCCTGAAGCCTGCAAAAAGATAAAGCAGAAAACTGATAACGTGAGGAGAAATGTAAAAGCTTCCTGAAAAGATGGTGAATAAGGATATGAAGTAAGCATCCTTCAAAACCAAGGAGACCAGAAAGGCCAGGGGAAGCTGAAGAGGAAATAAAGTTTGAAGGGACAACATCCTGAAGGAAGGAACCTTCAGAAAGGTGTTGAAGAAGGAGAAATCCAGAAATGGCCTCCAAAAACCCTCTTTCCTGGGAACCCAAAACATTCTGGAATAAAAACCTGTTCCTTGCTGAGAAGGGGATAGCCTGAATGGTTCCTTTATACAAAAGCTCCTAAATGACCAAGGGAAAATTAGGGAGCTGACAAGGTGGGGGTTGAGGAAGGCCAGAAAAAAAAAGAAAGGGAATTCCAAACTATAACATAACCTTACTGGATAATGGACAGAGCTCAAGAGTCTGTAGTGATTTGTTGCCAGACTGGAAAGGACAGAGTTAACCTGGGGGACAGAGGAATCTGGGTGAGGTGGGGTGGGGGAGGGCTGAGTGTCAAACAGAAGCCAGTTTGCCAGTGAAAGAGAGTATTAGTCCCCTGGGAGGACCTGTCAGGAAAGTTTTCTTAGAAGCACTTTTACCTTTAGAAGGCTGCCTTGCTTGCATGCGAACAAAGGAAGGCTTAGAAGAGCAATTTCTCTGAAATATATGAACAGGGGAAAGAAAGATTTCTTTCATATTTTGCATGGGTTTGCCCTTATCCTAAAGGGTTTAGAAAAGCTCAGCAGCCACAGAAAAGATTCCTCAATACTAGAACTGGAAGAAAGGGAATCCTCTTCCTCAGATCCCAAGGCAAGTGTAGAATGAAGTTGAGAGGAATAATCCAAGGATTCTTCCCCAGAGTCTAGGTTCAGGTCTTCCTCAGAGGAAATAGGTTCCCTTGGATGTTTAGTAAGAGTACATGACCAAGGAATGGAAGCAGGAACAGAAAAGCCTTGTGGGAGCTTTAGAGCCATAAGGGCATTTAAAAGCTCCTGAGTAAAATCCTGCCATTCTTTGTGAAGATCCATGGGCACAGGAGCCACATGTCTATTTTTTTTATTTTTTCTTCAGAGGCAAATCAGATTTTACCAACCTAGGTGGTTTTCCCCTTTACATAGATTTGATAAGGGTAACAGACATTTCTTGTCCTAGAAGAATTTGGGGTGTCCCCCTAGGCCATTTGAAAATAACCAGTAGTGGTTCCCCCTTTACATCCATAGCAGACATTTGTATAGCCTTATCAGATGTGCAAGTAGGCAGCCCTGTGTTGGATTCCAACAGGGTTATGGCAGAAGAAACTGGCAGAGACAATGGACATTCCTCAGGTTCTTTATCCAACCTGACAGAGATGTTCAGAGAAGACTGGACAACACTTTTCTTGGTTTTCTTTTTAAACAGTGGCTGAATTTTGGGTAGGTAGAGTCTACCATGGTACCCTGAGCTAGCAATTTCAAGTGTTGGTTCTCTAAATAAATGGAGAGGGTAGAAAAACGACTTCAGAAAATCTTAGGGACAAACTGACAGATCTCACACTCTGTATAGTCGTAAGTAGCACCTAAACAAAAAAGGCACTGTTCATGTCTATCTTTATAGGAAATCCGCCTCCCACACTCACTTTTTCCCTTCCTGGGTGACATGTAAAACACAATAGCAATGCAAGACAAGGAAGGAAGAAATGCCCATTGGGCATTTATCTTTAGAAGGCTCGATAGTTGTACTAATACAGTGAGTGACTTGCAGATTGAATTCAAGGTAGCATTTGGACTGACAGCAAAGAAATTCTGGTGAGCAGGCAGGCATGCATCACATATGTACCTTGTGCAGTGGACTTAAGGCATGCAAATGATGTATTGGGCCTGGAAGGCATAAAGGCTTTGGTATGCTGGCTGGACATTCAGCTATCCTCAGCAGGATAAACCTTCTGTAAAGAGTACTGCAACAGTGATGAGGAAGGATAATTATAGCATTGCAGAAAGAGCCATGGCAGAAAACTGCAGATGACTTTGCAAACAGGATTGAAAAAGCTATTTAGTTGTAGAAGATTACTACTCCAGAGAGAGACTGAAATAATGTACCTACTCACAATTAGCAATGAAAAAGTAATAGTTTGATTCAAAACAAAGTTTTTAGGGTAGGGAATACCTATAGAACAGCTTATCAACAGTATAACTCAATCTGCCTCCATGAAATTCCAAAACTTCATTAAAGAGTATGGATTTGTTTATATTATGTCTATCTTCACTATCATCAATCCAATGGTGCTGCAGAGACATGAGTGAAGGCAACACAGAAAATTTTTAGTCAACTGGATTCATATATTACCTTAATGTCTTAAACAGCAACTCCACACAGTACAGCTGGTGTGAGTCTTGTATAACTAATACTGGACAAACAAATCCCAACAGCTGGTCCTTTACAAGAATTTAAATGAAAGCCAAAGGCTACACCATACAAATTGGTCAAGAAATATGACAAACGGGCCAAATCTGCATACAAGTACTTCTGTGACAGAAAGTATTCTGTATATCCTATACCTGCTGGTAAGATGTCAAATTGGAGGAGGGAAGAAGATGAGACACCAAATGTGGCAGTGGGAAAGTCTGCGGAGCCAAGGACATATGTGATCCAAACAGAGGATAATATACTAAGGAGATACAAAAGATAAGTCCAGTTTTGGAATGGTATTAAAAACTTTTTACAAGCTTTATTTAATGAATCGTTTATCTTATCTAAAGCTCTATTATTATTAAATAAGTACGAAGGTCCTCATTTGAATGAGTCAAATATGTATCTAGTATGAACAGTACTTACAATCTCAAGGAAGTGTCTAACAAGAAGATGGAATACAAACACAATACCGACTTTGGAAGACTTCTACAGCCTACTGAAGACCACAGCATTGCTGGAAATTAAAATTAAAGAATTAAGGATTCATCCTAAGCCATTTATTAACAATCCATGGAAAAAAGTCTTATCATTGATTGACACTTCACAATAACTGAACAGATTCAAGATTCACTCTGATAACTGGATTGTTATACCTATAAATTAATTGTATATATTGAGCTATGTTATAGTGTCAGGCTGATGTAAATAGTGTACATAGTTATTTAAGATGTTATATACAAATACTATGGAATTTATTCAACTGTATTTGAAAAATATTTTTTTTTTGAGAAAACATTAAAAAAAAAAGTAGTAGTCCAGGCTGTACCTTGAGATGTCCAAACTGGAGAGAGAAATGCCTGGACTGAGAAAATGGATGTCTGTACCAAGGACTGTAAATTCCCTACTGAGAAGAAATTGGACAATTGGATGGGTATTCATAAATTCACTCCTGACTGGTCTATTGCTCCTTGGAAAAGGAGTTAAGGTCTATGGGTGGGTGTAAATAGTCACATGGCCCAGATGACTTGTACATTCTGTTATTCAGTGAAATAATTGTAACTGTTGAAACTTTCTGGAAAAAAAAAAAAACACAAAAAAAAAAAAAAAAAAAAAAAAAGAAATGAAATGATAGATTCTGAATCCAGGATGATGGAACCGAGCCACAGGAATAGTCATGATGTACCTGAAAGAGACATTTTAAAATGTTATCGGACTAGTAGCAATGTTATCATAATTGCCCAAACTGAACACAAGTCATTGGACAGAGGCATATTGAACAGGAGATTTACTTCTCTAGATAGGTCAAATTATGTTCATAATCTAACCAATTTCCTTCTTGAGGTTCCCAGCTTGCCCAGACTACTTCAGCTGGGTTTGAGATAAGACTTCTAGTGAAGTACTAACATCAGTGGCCATTCCAGAGGCAGAAAAGTAGCCAGATAACTATGTTTTGGAAAAAAAAAATTGCTGTTGCAGACTTATAAATCAAAACTATCTGTTAATGCTTGAACATTTCTTGTATTATCACCAATAATCAAAGATACAAAAGTGATTAATGTTTAAAGGGCACTACGTGCAAAGCTGCTTTCTACCCACAGTGTCTCATAATACATACATATACATTGTTTGTGTGTGTGTGGCGCATGTGTGTAAAGGTGTTTTTTACCCACAATGTCTCATAACATATACATATACGTGTGTGTGCGTGTGTGTGTATGAAATGAACCAAAATATCATACTTGTCTTTCAAACATGAATATGAGTCATATGATATACACATGCATAAAAAATGTTCATGATGATAATTTCTAATGCAACGCAAAATGCTTAATGTCTCTCCTTTTGGGAGAATACAATTCTCTGTGAAAGAGGAGGAGGTGTGATGATGTCAGATCACTGTGATGGTCATGTACTTAGCCTGCAAGGGGCCTCTTACCCATAACGCATTGGAGTCTCTGTGCAGTACATAAAGAAGATATGTATGTGTGCACTGAGATGACATACTTATGTTGGGACTGAAAAATAAATGTATGTGCTCTCATTTTAACACTTATAGAAGGCATCGCATCATGACAGTGCAGTTATTTGTCTCTTTTATCCCTGTAAATGCCTTCCTCACAAGATGAGCCTTACTCAATAGTTTAAACTTTGTGAATCATATAGTGACACCTTCAATTGCAAAAGAGCTTAGTATCTAAATGTGGTTATTTAGTTAAGGGTGTTAGATTCCATAATTCAGAATTCACAATAGTTTATGAATTGCACGGGGGTTATGGCATTTGTTTTGTGTGTGTAGAAGCCCTACTCATTGTGGTCTGTATTTCTGAATACCAGCCAGTGAAAATGCTAGATGGGAGGACATAATATATTTATTTATTTGTCTTTTCGGCTTTTCCCGGTAAGGGGTCTCCACAGTGGAACTCTGGTCCGCTAATGATTGTCAGTAGATTTTTTATGGTGCCGAGTTGCCAGCTCGACGCCCAACCTTCAGCGAAGGCATGCCCATTCACGCATGTCTTTTGGAGGCCACTCGACTGAGGGGAGGACATGCAGACTCCACACAGAAGGCACTCCCCGCACACTAACTAAGAATTGAACGGGAAAACCTCTTGCTGTGAGGCAACAATGCAACCGCTGTACCACCGCAGCAGATAACGGGAGGACATAATACTATACTTAAATCTGGAAGATTAACTAGCATTCTTTAAATGTCAAAGATCATGTAAATCCTAAATGACAGAAACAATGCAAGTTATTCAGATTACCCACTGAGCTCTTCCACTGAGGTGGTAAAGAAAGAAAAAGCCAGTTCTCCATGACTAATAGACAACTGTGCTAAAATTACTTTATTTAGGCAGACAAAAAACATGTAAAATAATACTTGGAACTACTTTAAAGAAGCCATAAGACAGAGAGACATGACACGAGTTCTAATGCAGCAACTACCAGTGTATTTAGATGTCTCTTTTTCCTAAATATAGATGAACTGTGCATATGTAACTGTGAGTAGTAATATTGACAGAGTTAAAAAAATATCGAACGCCTGCTAATTAAGCTAAGCTAAAAATTGTACTGTTAGCAAACTGCTTAAACTTAATTTTTCCAAGTTAGAAGCCATAATCAGGGATTTCTGCATGAATAACAGAGAATGAATATTCATGAACTACTAACAAACATTAAGAAGAATCATCTTGGCTCTGTGGCATAGAGGGATGAAGTCCTGACTATGATCGCAAATCAACTACCATGCTGGGTGCTGGAACAGCAAGGTAGGGGAGGGTAGAAGTGAATGGCTGATGCTGGGTTGCTCCTTCTGGAAAAGGGATTGGTGGTTTTGGTTAGCTGTTTGCCACTGTGCATGCAAAGGCCTGCAGACATTTAATAGGGTCACATACTTTGGACATAAGTATAGTCAGGCCAAGCCAGTGATGCCTTCTGCAACATGTGTGTGGAAGCATGTACACAGTGGGTTGAGGGCATAACTGGGGCTTCCACAGTTATGTTGGTGCTCACATTAATCACTAGGGGTGGGGTTATGGTCATAAGCAGAAATAGCCTTTATGCCTGTCATAATGACTGTTCTATGACTTGCTCTCTCCTTTCAAGGAATGGATTGGCTGGAAATTGTTCTTTTCCTGACAGGCAAGAATATGCCACTTGATGCAGGGAGTTGATGGACAGCAGGCAGTAGGAAATAAAAGGAAGAATCAAACAGCACAGTACACTGGCATCAGAAAATGGCTGCTTCATTCAGCTTTCACATGAACAGTGATTTGGTGTCTTGAAATTTGAGGTTGACTGTGAAAGCTGAAAGCAAACTCCATTTTCTGTACCTGGTGGATTGTGGAAGTGGTGGAAACATTATACTGATTTACTTTAGCGTTGAATAGGACTGTACCAAACCAAGTGAGCAAGTATGTACACACACACACACACACACACACACACACACACACACACACACACACACACACACACACACTATTTCCATTCCAGCAGACAAAGAAAGGAATCTGTTGATGGTCTAGAATATGTTCTGCA
Organism: Protopterus annectens; assembly: GCF_019279795.1. Taxonomy (NCBI): domain Eukaryota; kingdom Metazoa; phylum Chordata; order Ceratodontiformes; family Protopteridae; genus Protopterus; species Protopterus annectens. The sequence goes on from NC_056725.1 coordinate 1,425,438,112, forward strand.
GACTGGCTGCTGCAAAAACTAAACATAAACTAAATAACTGTCGCAGAATCAATTTGATGCAGAGGTTTTAGGCTGTCTGGTGCTAGACCTATATACTCCAGAAGTCCTAGGTTTGATACCCTAAGCCTCTCTTTGCCTTTTTTTTGTGAACCTGAACAAGTCACTTAAGCAGACATTGCTCCCAGGTTTTCCCAAAAAATGGAGTGTATTTTTCTGGTGGACTTGCCCAGTTTTATTTAGTACACTAATTAGAAAATAATTGATATCATAACACATTTACAAATAAAAACAAAAGATACACTGCTTAGAAATGAACTGATATCATAACATTGTATGTACAAACAAAGGTCACTTTCTCTTTTCAAATTGCCATCAGAACATGATCGGCAGGGAGCATGGGAGTAGGCAGGTGCAGGAAAATGAAAAAAAAACTAGTTTTTATGTGTGTGGTATTAGTCTCTTGTAGATAACTATCTCTCCTTTCCATTGAAACTGTACTGTACAACACTCAGTTTATCAACATATTCCAACTGGCTGAATGAATCTCATCTCAACCCATGCTGCTTGTATCAGTATCCAAACACAGAGATCAATAAGTAACAGCAGCAGTAGGAGGAAGAATAAACAGTTTTCCTATTGTCTCTCAGCAAAATGTCTTTATTTTTTTAATGCTATTGCTGTCCTTACCATGATGTATGTGTGTTGTGCATAGTACAACAGTACGAACAGTGGTACAGTCATGCCTTACTTCTTTTAAAAGTGACTGAGGTTTAGCCACTTTGCCCTCCCATAGGAACTGTAATGATCCAGCACTGGACCAGTAATCAAGGAGCATTAATCCTCACCACTGCCACCAGTGGGGATGTTAACTGAGAGGATGACAAGGTACACACACAGTATTACCAGATGCAGCTCTTTGCATCAAGTGCAATTTCCCTTAAGAGCACAGAGATAACACAGTAAGTCCGGGGCTGGTTTCTCCCGCTTTCTCCACATCCCTGATAAAATTCCCCATTGGCACAGCTGTAGAGTTGAGATCTCAGCTGAGTGGCCAAGCCAAAACTTCCAGCGCCCTCTCTGTCCAACCAGTGCTTCGTGTCCCTGCTCAAGTAGCTGACACACACGCTCTTTGAGGTTTGATTTATACACACACACAGATGGAAAAGGTTGACACAGGTTTACTAGCTATGCCCCTTTTGCCCAGACTATAAGTTAGTTATCACTACCATTAGCCAGCTACTTTAAGGCCCTTAACACAGGGTGTCCAAACCTAGTGTGTAATGTTACTATTAATACCAATGGTAGTTTGACCAAGACCAAGGATATTTGGAGTGGCCTACACAGTGTCACCAAATAAATATGCAAGTACTCTCAAAACTTATATCTTTTTATACAGATCAGCCACCAATGACATGATTAAATATATTTAATAATAAATAATAAAAGAACAAGACAATACCAAATATATACTTATAGTGCTATCAGAGTTCAAAATCACAGAAAACATTTAAAATAACATTGCAGGACAGTCTCAAATAAATAAAGAAAAATATCTAAGCTAAGCTTTGCTATATTCCTGACTATATCTAAGAGAGCTGCTATGCCCTAGAAACGTACTTACAGAGTAAGGCAGATGTGGCGAATGGTTCTTGTAGTTGTCAGGTCCAAAACAGAATACAGAATGCTGTGTCTGACTCACAGACCTCTCAAAGTAATATCTCAAATATTACTGCTAGGATAGCTTGCAGAGTGACATAACTTCTTGTCATCTGACTCTATCACATGTGAAACCCCTACTGCTGCAAGCTAGCAGTATTTAGCATCTACCTGTGAAAATACACAGACTTCAGATTTTTGGCAGATGTGGGAAGTCATACAATTGCATTAATTCACATTTCAAAACTAGCAATTATCTGACTTTATAGACAATACAGAAAACTCCCTAGTACAGACATTGTGTCTCCTTGCTACATAGAAACTGAAAGATATCTTTTATTGCATAGCCATAGAGGAATTTAATTTCAGCTATTTTTCTGAAGTTTTGCTGGACTGAAGTTAACCTACTGTGTTCCAGTTTCCACTGTCAAAATATATACATTTAAACAGCTACAATAGTGCATGTACCTTTCTGTTCTGTTCCAGCAGGGAATACTGTGGATAAATTTCAAGCACTTTACAAAAACCTATTTCAACACGTCTGTACAAACCTGGTTTGATATATACATGATATACAGTTCTAAAACATTTGTAACACAAGCATCTTACATGAATCATGTTGATATTCACAAATGACACAATTATTTACAAACCTCCAGACAGCTGTGCTGGCAGCATCTTCCTTTGTCACACCTCTTCACCACCTCGAAGACTCAAGCTAGTTTTTCAAGTAACACTTGAGAAACTTTGCTTGAGAGGGATGAGCCTATCTGGGAATATATTACCCCACTCCCTGTCTTGAGATGTCAGCTGCCTTTACATTGCGGACCCCAGTACAGTGCTGCCCTGTCATATCACATGCCTGCAATCCTAGGCTCCACCATAGTAACTTGGGATTTTACTGTCTGGCTCCCTGCAGCCATAGATCCCCCTCAGACTCCACCTGCCTCCTACTGCAAATATGTAGCACCAGGGCTGCCCCACCATGGTAATGTTTCATGGTGTTAACATGGTACAGTTTGTGCTCCTGCCTCCTACCTAGCAGTTCTACCATGTACTTAACAACACAGACCTTCCTTGCTACTTTGAAGGGTCCCTTCCAAGCTGCCTGTAGCTTGTGCCTGACAGGAATGAGAACCATAATGTGCTTCCCCACAGCATACGCTCTAGCTCGATCATTCCTGTCATCACACCTTTTTCTGCTGTTGGGCTTCTGCCAGGTTCTTCTGGGCCAAGGCCATGAGTTCCCTGAGCTGTGTCCTGAGGTTTAGGACATATGCCACAACAGACTTCTTGTGGGATTCACACTCACCCTCCCACTCATTTCAAAACAGATCTAGAGGTCCCCTCACCCTAGGCCCATACAGCAACTCAAAAGGTGAAAAACCTGTGGATTGTGGATTCCTGGGGCACCTCTCTTTATGCAAACAACAGATGGGGCAAATATTTGTCCCACTCCCTCTTAAACTGGTCTGCAAATGCCAGTAACATGGTCTTTAATGTAGAGTTTAACCTCTCCATCAGACCATTAGTCTGGGGATAGTAGGTGGTGGTCTTTTTTAGGTGCTTCACCCCACAGTGCTTCCACAGACAAGTCAGCAGGTCTGACATGAAATTGGTACCTATGTCAGTCAGTATTTCTTTTGGGAACAAAAACAAACAGAATCAGACAAAAGTACTTGAAACAGTAGAGCCACAGAAGGAGGAACCAGTCCGTAGGATGTTAGCAGAAATAACTTTTAATCTCCTCCACGATAAAAACAATATCAAATCAAGCGCTTTCGCTTGGCTCAGTACCAAGCTTTATCAAGATGAAATATGCAATGAATTATATCCGTTTATATGCAACTCTCAAACCATCATGTGACTTGAATGCATAATCAAATCTTAAAGCTGTAATCATTTTAAAAAATTGTTACAAGTTTTTTAATTAAATAATGAATTAATAACATACTTAATGTACCATACTAACCTGGCTATACCAACTAATTCATTATAGAACCCTCCATAAAAATTATGTAAAGATGAAAACTTTATAAGTGTTTCTAAATACCTATAACAAAACCTTTATGTTAAAATATTCGTTCTACAAAACATTCACTACTCTAATAGTTGCTTATCTATCTAAGCTTCCTGTTATAAAATATATATGAAGGATAAAATATGAGAGTGTTTTATAGGTATAAATATAAAAAATATATGTATAAATTCTCATAAATCTATGTCTAACCATATAAAATGTATGTAATAAATAATAAATGAATATGAATGAATAATGACATGTTTAAAAATCAAAACAAATGTTGTGACAGGTTCTGAGTATGATTCATCTACTATATATATTTCTTGCTCATAATCTAGCCATTCTTAGTTTCAGGACACTACTTATATTAATGTTGTCATTCAAACCTGGACTACTAGCAGCATCTAACTTAAGCTGCCAAAGGAGTTCTTTATATTCTAGTCATGCCTCCCAGTCTCCCCCTCTACCATCCACTTGTATTTGTTCTAATACAATAAAATTAATTTGCATGTCTGGACATGTAATGGAGTGTTTGTAGAAAGCGTTGGTTTCCTTTTTCCTAGAGACCTCATACAAATGCTCGTAAATTCTCCTTCTTAAAGATCTTTCTGTTTTACCAATGTAGAAACTGAGGCATTTGGTACAAAAACCCAGATAGACCACCCCTTTTGTTCCACAATTGGTATAACTATTGGCTTGAAAATAAAATTTCCTTGAGGGGATATATAAGGAACTTTTATTTATGATAGCTGTGCACTGTTTACACATCCCACATTTGTACGTACCCTTCTTCAAATTTTTATTGTTGTTCATTCTCCCTTGGGGTTGATAAAGCTTGGTACTGAGCCAAGCGAAAGCGCTTGATTTGATATTGTTTTTATCGTGGAGGTGATTACAAGTTATTTCTGCTAACATCCTACGGACTGGTTCCTCCTACTGTGGATCTACTGTTTCAATTTCTTTTGGGAAACCTACTGTAGCTCGTCCTTTTTTAACACAGGTGACAAACAGGCGGAGTATTTTGTTTAGATGCTTTAACACATAGAAACACATCAGGATGGACAGTAGCATCACATAATACAAATGAACTAGAACTTACTTACATACATACAGGCTTACATATCAACAGCTAACCACAAAATGGCAATCAGGCTTGCACGTGCTCAGAATTTATACACTTGTGCAAACCCTTGGATAGTTTCTTAAAGGTACATACACACATATCAATCTACATCCTCCCTCTTAAAAAGATTGCCCTTTGTAAAAACAGTATTAGAGTTAGACATGCATTGCCGTAAACATTAGAAACAAAACACATTATTCATGTTCAAGTTGCTTTGTATCTGTTACAGGGTTTAGAGATGCGACCATATCTCCTAACATAACAATCTGGATCAATTTTAGCAAAAGGGACAGTCCTCGGTGAACAAATCAGGAACTTCTGGATTCATCACAGGAATGGGAATATCCTCTGGAATTGGAACACCAGACAACTCACTCTTAGATAAAGAGTCTTTCCCACAGGCTATGTGATGTGGTATAAGCTTGGACACTGGTAGTAAATACTTCCGATTCTGCCTAAATTCTGCTCCTTGTGATTCCACAATGCATGATTTTGGCTCTGGGCAAATACTCCTCATGACACCAATCTGATCATAATCTTTGGATGTTTGTATCTTTACCACTTCTTCTCATAATGGACCGAGTGGTTTGCTGGTTTAAGCGTAGTAGGACTTCTGGGTTAAATGCTTCTTCAACAGATTGGTTTTCACTGGTCTGTTGTTCTTAACACATGGAACCAACAATCAACTACTGATTGGTAACATGGTTCTGGTTTGTCTTGACAGAAGTCTCTGAGCAGGTGAACCAAGATATTTATCATGAGAAACATTTCTGAGATTCAAGAGATTCAGAAAAACATCCGTATTATCTTGTTTTGACTTCTCAAGTAACTGTTTTGTAGTTTGAACTGCAAGTTCTGCCAAAACATTTAACTGTGGGTACTCAGGGCTACTCATGATATGAGTAAAGTCCCATTCTTCAGCAAATCTTTTGAACTGTTGGCTTGTAAACTGCGTGCCATTGTCAGAAATAACTGTGTGGGCTCCCATGTACTGCAAAATGATGCTTCATCTTAGCAATGACAGTGTTAGATGTTAGGTTAGGAAGCAAGTCAATCTCAAACCAACTGGAGTAAGAGTCTATTAACACCAAATAATGTTGACCACTCCACTTGAAGATGTCGGTGGCTACTGTTGACCAAGGTAGTTCTGAGATCTGGTTTAGTTGAAGTGGTTCCCTCTGTCGATGTGGCTTTATACTATTGCACAAAGAACTCTGTCAATGTCTTGTGACATAGAAGGACAAAATACTAACTCTCTCGCCCTTCTTTTGGTAGAGTCAGTTCCTGGGTGACCATGATACAAGACAGTAATGTACTCTTGTTGCAAGGACTTTGGAACAATAACGTTTGGACCTTTCATAATGATACCTTTTGTCAGACAAAATCTCATCTCTGTATGGAAAATAAGGTTGCACTTCTTGAGGTAAATTAGATTGCTTTGATGGACATTCTTGATTGACAAAGTGGTTGAGCCTTTGTAAAACTGGATCTATGGCTGTGTGATGTCGGCTCATCAAGAAGTGTGGAAGAAAAATCTATCACTTCCATGATTTCAAAATCAAGACTCATTTTCATGCTGTTCTGTGGTATTTCTGGGTAATCTGGATAATGTATCAGCAAGATAAAGAAGTTTGCATTTCTTGTAGACAAGACTGAAATTATAATTTTGCAATTTCAGCATCATGCATTGCAGTCTGGCTGGAGCTGAATACATAGGTTTCTCAAGATAGTGACTAAAGGTTTGTGGTCTGTTTAAATCTGGATAGGTCTTCTATAAACAAAATCATGGAACTTCGAACATGCATGCACAATTGCCAAAAGCTCTTTCTCAATCTGGGCATGCTGCATTTCAGTTTGGGTAAGAGTTCTGGATGCACAGGCAACAGGTTGATTCTCTTGTAGAATTAATGCACCAAGACCAAATTTTTAAGCATCACAGGAAAATGTAACTGCCTTGTAAACATCATCGTATCTGAGAGTTGGTGGGCTAGCAATTCTCTGTTTCAGGACATCAAATGCTCATTTGTGTTGCTCTAACCAAGATCAGGATAAATCTTTACGTGTTAGCTCTCTAAGCGGGGTTGAAAGTTGGGTGAAGTCTGGAATAAAGTTGCCTAGGTAAGTTGACCATGCCAAAAAAAGTTGCAGGGCTTGAACATCATCTGGAGCTGGCATCTTGAGAATGGCTGCTTGCTTTGAAGGGTCTGGTCATAGGCCTGTACTAGTAAATAAATGACCAACCTAAGTAACTTCTTGTAGTCAGAATTGCCATTTGTGTGGATTGAGCTTAAGATTCACTTGACATGCCCTTTCTAGAACTTTTCTGAGGTTTCTGTCATGTTCAGTTTCACCACTGCCTCCTACTAGTATGCCATCTACTATAATAGCACAAGGATACCCAAAAATGTTGCTCCATTGCATGTTGAAAAACTTCACTTGCAGAATTTATTCCAAATGGCAATCTCAAAAATCTGTACCTGCCAAATGGAGTACTGAATGTTGTGAGTAATGAGGATTTTTTGTCAAGCTGTATTTGCCAAAATGACCTCTGTGCATCTAAGACAGAAAAAACAGTGGCATTTGCCATCAAGGCTGTGACTTCTTTGACTGTGCGCATTGGATGACGAGGTCTATTTAGCGCTTTGTTCAAATCTCGTGGATCAATACATGTTTTGATGTCATCTGACCTTTTCATATGAGCTACCACCATGGAAGATACCCATTCAATTTGAGTTGCAACTGGACAAATCACATCTTGTCACACCATTTTATCTAGCTCAGCTTTGACCTTGTCCTGTATGGCTACTGGAACTTTTTGAGCTGGCCTGATAACTGGACTGACCTCTGCGTCTAACTTCATGGAGTGCACAACTGGACATTTGCCTAGTTTATCTTCGAAAAGATCAGCACAGGTAGAAAAAATGTGCTGAGCAAAATTAGAGTAGTCGTCTTTTAAGCTGACTTGGTGGACTTCCTTATTAAATGAAAGCAGTCCCATTTTCAAACTGTTTCTGAGTCCTAATAATGACTGGACGTGCCTCTTGACTACATAAAATAATAAGTTGTAGCTTCTTCCAGCAGAGTAACATGAAAGCACTATTGAGCCTTCAGTCTGAATTTCTTCACCTCCATAAGCAACAAGCTTCGCACACCTTACCAAATCAAGCCTTTCATCATGACACACTCTAGAAAATGTTTCTGTTGACATAACACTGCACTTAAAACCTGTGTCACCTTTGAGCTCTATGTGTTTGCCATTTATCCGAACAGTACAAAATACTTAAGTCTTTACCCTTAAATCTACCGCATTGACCGTTTCATGAAGCACTGACACACCATCAACATAAAGAGTAGGGTTGCAGCTTTCTAATTGATCAACTCGTTTCTTAAAATATTCCCTCTTAATAAAAGAATGTGGGCTTTTTGATTTACAAAACCCTTTGAAATGATTCCATTTATTACATTTGTGGCATTGTTGTCCAAAAGCTAAACATTTCCCTTTTAGATTCATGACTTCCACGACAATTATGACAGTTGGCAATGAAACTAGGTTGGGGGCCATGCTTTGAGTTTGTTGACTCACTCTTATGCTTCACTGAGACTGTGCAAACTATGGAATTTGCTGGAAAGTTCTGGGATTTACCAGCGAGTCCTGCAGGGGCTACAATTGCTGCCATGTGCTTGGGTCTGTTTTTTTTAACTATGTGCTGCCTACTAGCAACATGAGCCTGTGCCTTATAGAGCTGTTCTCATTTGTAAGCATATTTGTATGCTTTTCTGTGAGCTAGTATATCTGACAAATCTCAATGGTCTTATTCAAAATTAAATCACTGTCACAAAGCAAAATCTTTCTCACAGCATCATCTTTTATACCACACACCAGTCTTTTTTATCAACTTATCCCTTAAATCATCAAATCTGCATGCTTTAGCCTTATTTCTCAGGTCAGTAATATATACTGCAAAAGTTTCACCAGGCTTTTGATCCCTTGTGTTAAATAAGTGCCTTTCCACTGTAACATTTGTGTGGGGGTTACACATTTCTCTGAATTTACATTTTAAACCACTCAGGGTCACTTCCTTGACTTAGCCAGTATAACAATATGCCGGCTTCCCCCTCTCCTGAATAGAGAGCAGGTGCATACACAAATGAACATTCTTTTTCAATGGCTTCTGACCCAGCTAAATTAAGTAGAATAAATGCCTTTGTATGGTCATCTTTATCAGAAAATGCAGCCTGTATGAAAATGTCATAGTCTTGCTCAAACACTCTCCAGTTCTCAGCAATATTACTATCAAACACAAGTACACTGGGTTTTCGAAATCCGTCTGCCATGCCAACAAAGTATGTACAAAAACTGAAAATATGGCCCTTGTCATTATGTATGAACTAACTGTTCTGTGAGCTTGTAATAACATTCAAATGCACAGTAAACACTTCATAATACTGTACTTTGTGAAAAATGCTCTGTAATGGCTGTATCTTGTGAAATAACTTTAATGTAACACTGCACAAACATGCAAACACTTTATACACTTCTGATAACTCGAATATCTTTGATTAATACAAAACATATGGATTCATTAAGCTCTTATTGAAAAATGCAGTTATTTCCTCTTATTTTATTCGTTTTATGCAATTCGGACTCTATTTCAAATATTTTCTGTAGTAATTTGAATATTTTTTATCAATATCATACACACTGGTTTATGCGAATATTGTTTAGAATGTTCTGTACGACTCATTTTATATTTTGCAAATAAGAAATAGGGCTGAGGAAGTTTTAATATCTAAAATTCATTTCTGACCTGTTTTGTGAAGTTTGCACATTGTAGGGATGATGCACTCTTGTATATTCCACGAGTTTCAAGCGAGTGCCTTAAGTCATTTTAGCCATGCTGCCTCTAACATCATGCCCTTTAGACATGCCAATTCTGATACCATGTTGCTCTTTCTTCTCTAACATAGATGACAAGCAGGCAGGGTATTTTATTTAGATGCTTTAATACATAGAAACACATCAGGATGGCTAGCAGCATCATAAAATACAAACTGGTTAACAGATAGAGCTTACATACATACATGCTTAAATCTCAACAGCAAACTACAAAATGGCAGTCAGGCGCGTAGATGCTCAGTATTTATACACTTGTGCAGCCCCTTGGATAGCTTCTTAAAGGTACACACATTGATCTACACCTAACCTGCTGAAAATCTCTAACAAAACGTTTGCCACCTTTTCTGCCTCAATGGAGGACAGGACCACTGCCTCAGGGTATCTGGTAGCATAATCTACTACCACTAGGATATACTTCTTCCCTGTGGAACTTGGGGCACTCAGAGGCCCCACAATATCCATAGCTACCCTCTGAAATGGCTCCTCAATCACAGGCAAAAGCATCAAAGGAGTTTTCACCCTGTCTCCTGCCTTACCTTCCTTTTGGCACTGCTCACAGGTCACGTAGTACCCTGTTACCTCCCTGGAAATCCCAGGCCAATTAAAGCTCTGCATAATACTTGTCTTTGTATGCTTTATGCCCATATGACCTGCAAAGGTAATATGGGCTATGGCTAGAAGTGCCAGATGGTAGGCTCTGGGCACTATCAACTGCTGTATTTGCTCATCATCTAGCCCTCCTTTAGGGGTCTAGTCTCTATATAGTAACCCTTTGTCCCAGTATACAGATTCCTCTTTTCCTTGAGAATCAGGCACCTCTCTGGTTATCCCCCTCAAGCCTTGTAATGTAGGGTCTGAGATCTGAGCCTGTCTCAACTCTCTCTTCGTAACCCTTGCCAGCTTCCCCTCCACAGGAAGTCTGGTATCCTCTGATAGCGGTGTCACACTGCCATCCTGGGTACTACTACTCACCTCTGCCCTTGCACTCACTCTGTCCAAGGAAACATCAGTACCCACAAGCAGCTGTGGCTCACCTTCAGTCTCACTGCTACAGGGTAGCTCCCTTCCTGAAATAGTCACCTCATCAGTCCTGGCTTCAAATGTGCAGTTTGTATGGGTCTCCCAGGCTACTAGACCCACATGCTTGTCTCCAAGCCCGGCTGAGTGTAACTGTATGCACACAAGGTACTGCATTATCAAAATCATTCCCTATCAGGACAAATGCAGGGATATCCTCAAACACACCTACGTGCTTGCTTCCTTTTCCACCCTCCCAGTCAAGGTGAATCCTAGCCAAAGGTATTTGGAATGGGTTCCCTCCTAAAGCTCTGACTGGAGTAGTCTGCCCAAGCAAGTAATGCTCCTCTTTAACCATTGCAGACTTCACAATGGTTAGGTCTGAGGCTGTGTCTCTCTTAGCAAAGGCCTGTTTCCCATCTACTAAGACAGGATAAAACCTCCTGTGGTAGTTTGATATCCTTGTTGTCTCCAGACAACCGACTGCTGGCATTCTGTCATTCCCACTTACTGGCCTCTCCTACTTTTTCTTCCCCACTATACCTCAGTGGACATTTATATGCTACATGGTCCCACTGCTTACATTTAAAACATTTAATCCTTGATCCTGGCTGTGTACCTGAACTAGTGGAACTGTTACTGGCAGACTCTGTTGGGGTGGTTTAGGCTGCCCACCATGGGTTCCCTTAGACCTATGTGCAGAACTGTGTATCCCTTTCCTGTGCAGTGATGCCCTGCTTGCTAGGTATAGTTCTCCCTTTTTCCTCAACTCATCTGTGGTATTACATTCCATATCTGCTAACCAGATTCTCAAGTCATCAGACAAAGTGCTAAGGGCTTGTTCTCTCACCAAAAGGTCTGCCAGCCCTTCAAAAGTGGTGACCTGACATACACTCACCCATCTATGAAAATAACTGCTTAGTTCAGCAATATATTCACACACACTTTCATCTGCCTTGCATCTATGCTCATATTTTTTTTTTCTATAAGCTTCAGGTGTTAACTAATAAAAAAGAAGTTATGTACTTACCATAACATTTCATGTGTGTTGTCTGTCTCAACCTTTATTTTCACTGATGGGTCAGATCGGATGTATCGGATCCATCTCGGCCTTTGCAAAGTCAAGGTCTTCAGCAAAGCTTGTACGCATCCTTCCCTACCCATAATGCAGTTCCCTAAATTCCTCAGATCTTGTTTGCCCACCATGAAATCATACAATTGAGCAGAACTTCTCTTACATGGATCAATACCTAAAGTGAGTAGGTTTGGCATACTGGTTAAGGTGTTCACCTTGCAGACACAAGGTACAGGGTTTGATTCTAACCTTAGGTTATTGGCTAGGCATAAAATGGCACTTCAGGGCAGTTAGCCTAGTATTCGGCTATGAACCTATGAACCTAAGTATATATATATATATATATATATATATATATATATATATATATATATATACACATAACTGGGCTAAAGGCAGCATTTCTGAGGCTATGGAGCTCCATCATCCCAATAACTATTCAGTCTCCCAGGAGTACAGGCAGGGGGCATGGAGGGTGGGTTGTGAGAATAAAGGTCGAGATGGACAACACACATGGAACATTACGTTAAGTACATAACTTATTTATGTGTTGTTGTCAACCTCGCCTTTATTATCATTAATGGGAACATGTCCCAAGCAAACTAACTCTTGGGTGGCTCATGGGAGAATATTCCTCAGAACCACAGAACCAAAGGAGGCTCTACTCCTGGGGGCCAAATCCAGTTTGTAATGAGTAATGAAGGTATGAGGTATTGCCAACATAGCTGCAGAACAGATATTATCCAAGGGTAACCTTGCTTGGAAAGCTGCAGATGCAGCTATCGACCTGGTGGAATGAGCTTTAACAGGGAAAGTAAGAGTTCTGTTCCTAGAGTTGCAGATATCCAAAAACAAGCAAACAGAGGACAACCACATCGATAAAAGTACCATAAAACTTTATTTCCACAGATGAGCGCTTTCAGGCCATATGCCCTTCATCAGATAACACACAATATAAAACCTCACATATTTAAAATAAATATCAGCCTATCACATTTCAATAAAAAGCCCTCCTTTTCTTTAGGATGGGTTTTAAAGGTATATACCCATTAATACCAGGAGACCTATCTGCTCCTAATCGCACTATCCACCTGGTTTCAGCACATTCAGTTTCATTTACCAAATTGCCCCCCCCTGGTGTTTGAAATCACAACCTGTATCACCATAAATAGAAATGAATGTGTAGGGTTATCCTTCACATGTAATGCCAAAGCATTACGCTCATTACCAAGTCTAATATCTAATAAATGTTTATAAATTCTGGTCTTAAACATATTATTGGTTTTCCCCACATAGTAAGTTTCACATCCTTGACATATATATATATATATACCAAATTCTTAGTTTTACAATCAGCATATCCTTCAAAAATATATTGTTTATTTGTCCTGGGATGTACAAATATTTGAGATTGCAATATGAAGTGACAAGCCTTACACTGATAACATGGGAAGGTACCTTTACTATTAATCTTAATATTTCTCTTATTACTGGGTTCCTTACATAATATATCCTTTAGATTCTTATTCCTCCTAAAAGTAAATTTCGGAGCATTTCCTATTTGTGTCTTAAGCTCTGGGTCAGTGTACAATATTTGCCAGTGTCGTTTAATGATATCACAAATGTTGCCCACGTCACTGCTATAAGTGAGGACCATTTTAACGCCCTCACTATCATTTCCCTTGGTAAATGTTTTATTTTTATTTTTCTTTACCCCTTCATGCATCCTTCTATTCATCCATTGTTTAGCTGTATTCTTCCTCTTCATTTTGCTATGATCTATTAGGGAGCTAGTCCTATCAGATTTATACCCTCTACCTATTAGATTTCGTTGGAAGCATTCCACTTCCTCTTTAAATTTGTTATCATCACTGCATATCCTGGAAATCCTACACACTTGGCCTTTAACTATGTTGTCAAAAGTGTGTCTTGGATGCATACTACTATAATGAAGTAAGTTGTTATGCCAACATTCTTTCTTAAACAGTGACGTGGTAACTTTCCCCATCACATCCCTTTCTATTCTAACATCTAAAAAATCTATATTACTGGTGGAATAATGAATGGTAAATCTAAAGAATGCAGAACTATCTTCTAAATACTGAACAAACATTTCTAACTGTTGTACATCTCCATCCCATATGAAAAAAAACGTCATCTACGAAACGTACATAAAAACGCAAATATTGTGTCCATGCATGTATAGAATTAAATATAACCTGATCTTCCCAATGCGCCAATACCAAGTTGTCGTACCAATTGGCACAGGGTGTACCCATGGCAACACCCTGTTTCTGTCTATAATACATGCCCTGACAAGCAAATACGTTGTTTTCCAAAACTACTTGCAATAACTTACACACACATTGAACCTCATCATTAAACTGTGTTTCACAGCATAATAATTGTTCTATTGCTTGAACTCCATAGACATTGTCAATAACAGTAAATAAATTAATAACATCCAATGTCACAAACATTGACCTTGTCTCATTACTTGTTAATAAATATTCTGAAACAGAACCCAAAAAATGTGCTGTGTCCCTTAAAATCCTTGGAACATCCTCCACTATAGGTCTCAGTGTGGTCTCCAACCAGATGGATATGTGCTCTGTGACCCAACCACTACCTGACACAAAGGGTCTCAGGGGTGGGTCTTTAGCATCTTTGTGAATCTTAGGGAGGGCTTTAAACAAGGTCAATGTTTGTGACATTGGATGTTAATTTATTTACTGTTATTGACAATGTCTATGGAGTTCAAGCAATAGAATAATTATTATGCTGTAAAACACAGTTTAATGATGGTGAGGTTCAATGTGTGTGTAAATTATTGCAAGTAGTTTTGGAAAACAACGTATTTGCTTGTCAAGACATGTATTATAGACAGAAACAGGGTGTTGCCATGGGTACACCCTGTGCCAATTCGTATGCCAACTTGGTATTGGCACATTGGGAAGATCAGGTTATATTTAATTCTATACATGCATGGACACAATATTTACGTTTTTATGTACGTTTCGTAGATGACATTTTTTTCATATGGGATGGAGATGTACAACAGTTAGAAATGTTTGTTCAGTATTTAGAAGATAGTTCTGCATTCTTTAGATTTACCATTCATTATTCCACCAGTAATATAGATTTTTTAGATGTTAGAATAGAAAGGGATGTGATGGGGAAAGTTACCACGTCACTGTTTAAGAAAGAATGTTGGCGTAACAACTTACTTCATTATAGTAGTATGCATCCAAGACACACTTTTGACAACATAGTTAAACGTCAAGTGTGTAGGATTTCTAGGATATGCAGTGATGATAACAAATTTAAAGAGGAAGTGGAATGCTTCCAATGGAATCTAATAGGTAGAGGGTATAAATCTGATAGGACTAGCTCCCTAATAGATCATAGCAAAATGAAGATGAAGAATACAGCTAAACCATGGATGAATAGAAGGATGCATGAAGGGGTAAAGAAAAATAAAAATAAAACATTTACCAAGGGAAATGATAGTGAGGGCGTTAAAATGGTCCTCACTTATAGCAGTGACGTGGGCAACATTTGTGATATCATTAAACGACACTGGCAAATATTGTACACTGACCCACAGCTTAAGACACAAATAGGGAATGCTCTGAAATTTATTTTTAGGAGGAATAAGAATCTAAAGGATATACTATGTAAGGAACCCAGTAATAAGAGAAATATTAAGATTAATAGTAAAGGTACCTTCCCATGTTATCAGTGTAAGGCTTGTCACTTCATATTGCAATCTCAAATATTTGTACATCCCAGGACAAATAAACAATATGTTTTTGAAGGATATGCTGATTGTAAAACCAAAAATTTGGTATATATAGCTGTATGTCAAGGATGTGAAACTTACTATGTGGGGAAAACCAATAATATGTTTAAGACCAGAATTTATAAACATTTATCAGATATTAGACTTGGTAATGAGCGTAATGCTTTGGCATTACATGTGAAGGATAACCCTACACATTAATTTCTATTTATGGGGATACAGGTTGTGATTCCAAACACCAGGGGGGGGCAATTTGGTAAATGAAACTGAATGTGCTGAAACCAGGTGGATAGTGCGATTAGGAGCAGATAGGTCTCCTGGTATTAATGGGTATATACCTTTAAAACCCATCCTAAAGAAAAGGAGGGCTTTTTATTGAAATGTCATAGGCTGATATTTATTTTAAATATGTGAGGTTTTATATTGTGTGTTATCTGATGAAGGGCATATGGCCTGAAAGCGCTCATCTGTGGAAATAAAGTTTTATGGTACTTTTATCGACGTGGTTGTCCTGTGCTTGCTTGTTTTTGGATATTCGTGGGTCTGCTACGTACAGAGGACTTTGGTGCAAGAGACTGTATTTTCTTAGAGTTGCAGATATAGGATACACAAAAAGTAAGCCATCTAGATAAGGTAACTTTTGAAACTGGTTGACATTTTTTAATCTCAGAGTAGGAAATAAAGAGCTGATCTGATTTCCTAAATTCTGAAGTTCCGTGCAAGTAAAAACATTAATTGTCTATGAACATGCAGAAGATACAAGGATTATTCACCTTTGTTTTGGTAATTTGGGAAGAAAATTGGCAGCTCAATAGATTGGTTTAACTTACTTTCTGACACAACCTTTGGGAGAAAGGAAGGATTAGTGTGTAAAGTAATTCTGTCCTTATGAAAAACTAGGTATGGGGGCTTGATAGAAAAAAGCTTGCAAATCAAACTCTTCTAGCTGAGGTAATAGCCACCACAGAGTGTTTTCCAAGGTAGAAATTTTAAATCACATGTGGCCGAAGGTTCAAACGGGGAACAAATAATGTTTGTCAATATGAAACTTAGATCCCAGGGAGGAGTTGGATTTTTGTATGGGGAGGGTCTTATCATTGTTCCTTTCAAAAAGGCCTTACAGAGCGCGTGCAACAATCACAGAACCGCTTTCTCCAACATGAAAATTTTAAATTGCTGCTAGTTGAACTTTAATAGTAGAAGCAGCAGCTCCATCATGAAAAAGTTTCACTAGAAATTCCAGAATAGAATGTATGGGTGCAGAAAAGGGATCTATCTCATCAGTCACCCATATTACAAACCTATTACATTTACTCTTGTACAATCTTCGTGTAGAAGTTTTATAGGGAAGAAGACAAAATATGTTTGACTGGGGAGGAAGGAGAGAAAACCTGTCAATCAGGGGAATAGGAGCAGCCAAGCTGTTAATTTCAAGTTGTGAAGGCTGGGATGTACCTTTCCCTACGGGTGAGTAAGAAGGTCTGGGGCAGGGTCCAGAATCCATGGTTCATCCACAAGATCAGGCGGAAGGAAGGGAAACCAGATTTGATGAGGCAATAGGGGCAATTAGGATTATCAAAGTCTCCAACAGGCTTGCTTTCTGTAAAAACTTGGGAATCAGGGGAATTGGAGGAAAGCATAGATGAGTCCCAGAGGCCAATTGCGAACAAGTGCACCCCTTAGTTATTCCACCTTGGGATGGATCAGGGCAAAGTAGTTGCTGCATTTGGCATTGGCAGGTGATGCAAAGAGTTCACAGCAAGGCTGGCCCATTTCCAGAAAATTTATTTCTCAACTTTCTGATTGAGGGACCACTAGTGTGGCCATAATATGGCTCTGCTCAATTTGTCTGCAATCATGTTGGATTTTCCTGGGATGTGTGTTACAATCAGAAAATGGTTGGAGGATGTTGCCCATTGCCAAACCCTTAGAGCTTCTCAAAAAAGGGGGTAAGATCTGTTTCCTCCTTGCTTGTTTATGTACCAGACTACTGACATGTTGTTTGACTGAATTGCTATCATTCCTAGAGGGACAGTGTCCTGAAATGCTTGCAATGCCAAGAGCACCGATCTCATTTCTAGGACATTTACATGCAAGTGAGCCTCATGTTCCTGCCAGATGCCTTGGACTGTGGTCACCTTGGTTTGCAGTCGAGGGGGGAATGAAAGGACATCCTTAAGATACTAAAGGAGAGTGGATCGACCACTGGAGATCCTTTTTGCAGGAGTTGGTTATGAGAATCTTGTGCAACATTGGTATTTCTAGGAATGACCATTGTGTGGAAAGTAACCACTGAAGTATCCTCATATGCAGACAAGCTAGGGGAATAAGTACTATAGACACTGCCATCTTCTCCAGACCCTGAAGAACCAGTTTTGCAGGCACTCATGTCTTCCTGATTAACAGTTTCACATGAAGGCGGAGATCATGAACTCTGTCGTGAGGGAGTCTTGCTGTCAATGTAGTTGTATTTAGCTCTGCTCCTATAAATATTAAGTTCTGACATGCCTCTAGAGCAGATTTGTTATAATTTATGGTAATGCCTAGGTAGGAACATAGCTGAAGTGTATAGTCCCTGGCTTGTAGGACAATATGCATGGTCGAGATAGTTATGAGCCAGTCGTCCAGATACAGAAACGCCCGAAATCCTCGGTGCCTAAGATGAGCTGCCACTACTGCCATGCATTTGGTGAACACCCTAGGGGCTGTAGAGAGACCAAAAGGCACAGCTTGAAACTGGAAGTGACTGGCACCTAGCCAGAAGTGTAAAACCTTCTGGATCGCCTTCCCATATGAATGTGGTAGTATGCATCCTGAAGGTCTATACAGCACATCCAATTGCCTTTTTCCAGGAATGGACATATTGACTGCAGTGTCACCATCCAGAACTTGATCTTTTTTACAGATTTGTTCAGTTTACTGAGATCCAAAATTGGTCACAAGTCCCCTGTTTTCTTTCAAACTAAAAAGAATCTTGAGTAAGTTCCGGATCCTCTCTGGTCTGCGGGGACTTCTTGGATGACTCTCTTTCTTAGCAATTTCTAATGTTGCTTGTTCTTTTGACTAGGTGGAATGTCTGGAACTGACTTGTTTATGGGAGTGGGGAAGGAGAAGGGAATTATATATCCCCTGGATATATTATGTCCTGCACCCATTTGCCTTTCGTTATCTTTTGCCAGGTTTCATGGTGCAGAGACAATTGCCCCTTGGCGGCCTCCAAAGACGAGCAATTGGGCACTCCTTCAGGAGCACTGAAAGGGTCTGCCAAAGAAAGATTCTCTGGAGCCCTGATGCTCTGGGCCTCCTCTGCTGTGAGGGTGGCATCTTCTGTTACTGTTCTCCCCTCTGCCACTGGGGGAACTTCCACCTTGTGTGCCCTGGTAATCCCTCTGTGATTTCTTAAACCACATCTTTCCACTACCTCTCTGACCCTTAGGAAATGGTCTGGTTGGTGCAGAAAAATGTACTCCAATGGCAGACAAGGTCTTAGTTTTCTGTTTACACCTGGTAAGTGTTTCCTTCACTTTAGGCCCAAAGAGGGATGAGCCACAAAAGGGATCGTTAGCGAAGGAAGACTTGAAGGGCTCCATGAAATCACAAAGGTGAATCCAGGCCTGCTTCCTGATATAGATGCCAGAACCTGCTGCCCAACTCGCTCCACCTGTTGCATATGAAATGAGTCTCATGGACGAGTTGATAACCAAATTGAGGGTAGCAAGCTACACATTGACCTTATCTGCCGCCGCATCAGCTACAGCTCCTTGGAGGGAATCTGATAACTGCTTTAAGAGATGCCTCTGTAGTCTACTGAAATGGGTCAGGTAGTTCAGTGACCATAAGGTAAAAGCCACTGATTAAAAGACACACTTCCCATACCTATCCATAGTCCTGGAATCTTTATGAGGAGGATGGCTAGAGGAACTGGTCTTGGAAAGTTCCTTTTTTGTGGCTGCCACCATGACCATGGCATCAATTGCTACACCTTTAGTTAGGAAAGCCTGATCCTGTGGCGCTGTAATATATTTGTTTGGCCTCCTAGAAGTGGGTTCTATAGTATTTGGGGGTCTCCCAAGCCTTCCAAGAGATTAACTGAATAAGCTCATCAAAAGGAGGCCCCCCCCCCCAAGAGATTGAAGGGCAAGATACGAAGGCCTTCAGATATACCGACTCCTCGGCTGAAGGGGAGGTGGACTGCCAGTCACCTCTCCATTTCAAAATTTCTAGGATGTCAACAAAGGAGATGTCCTCAGCAAATGACTGTGGGGATCCTTCTGCGTCATCAAGGTCGGCAATGGACATGATCGACTCCTCTGGGGAGTCGAGATGCTTCCTCTTGCATGTTCTCTTCCAAGCGGCTTCCTCAGTGGGGTATTCTGGAGAAGTTTTGGAAGGGGGAGTCCCCTGAGGGACCTCTTTAGGCCTGGGATCCCTGCTGTTCTGTGGATGGGCGTGAGTAGGCAAAGACATCTGCACCGATGAGGGAGGAAGATCTGAGGAAGTTTGTGTCTTAGACTTTGGAGTAGTCAACATCTTCCTCCTATCCCCGAAGGCAGACCACCCCTACTCTGAAGAACTCCTCAGACCCAACAAAGAAATCATTGGAACCGATGGAACCTCCAGAGCAGAGAACAGCAGCTCTGAAGCTGAGGTAGGAGCCAAACTCATCTGTGCTGAGTCATCGAGTGGTAGGTTCGGATCCAAGGAGTTATGAGCCAGCCCTGAGGACCTGATCAGAAAGTGTCAGGTCTCAGAGGTTTCCTGCTCTGACTGGGTGGAAACGCTTGGGGCAGATATCTGACTTGAGGAGCCAACAGGTCCTACATCTGATACGGACATTAGCTGGATGTCGGAATCTTCCAGCTCTGAAACTGCAGAATGGACTGGAGGAGGAACAGGCACCAACAGGGAAGTCTGTGTCTGATCTGACTCCTTTGGGTTCAGATCCAAAAGTAACTTGGCCAGAGCAGGTGTCTTTAGGAGCCTCTGCACTACCCTATCCACATCCTCTGAACTAAAACTGCCAAACAAACTTGTGAAGTCGAAAACCCCGAAGGAAGCTTTCTGCAGGTTTTGATACAATAATCCAATAAACGAGCAAGATGACTGTAAAAAACGTAATGTGAGCACTTTTATTATACAAGAACTTTCGGAAGGCTTAATAACCGACCTTCTTCAGACAAAACAGTTAATGGCAAGCAGAGGTTAATTTAAATACTTGTAACCCCACCCTGTTAATAAACTTTTAATTAAGAGCCCGCCTTCATTTAAAAACTCCTTATACTTTTGCATATACATCACAAATAAAAACATTTTTTAAAAACGCCATTTTTTAAAAACATTCCTTAAAACCTAATATGTGTGGATGTTAATCATATAAACAGTTTTTAATTGTTTATTAAATAGTGTACGATTAAAAACCACATTTAAAATAATAAAAATCGATCATATTTACTTGATTCAGGTTATGCACACCTATATATTTGTCTTGAAATAATACAAAACCCCAGTCGCCGTACAGGGCAGAACTGCCCCCCCACCACCCGACATGCCGCAATACATGGGGTTTTGTATTATTTCAAGACAAGTATATAGGTGTGCATAACCTGAATCAAGTACAATATGATCGATCTTTTATTATTTAAAATGTGGTTTTTAATCGTACACTATTTAATAAACAATAAAAAACTGTTTATATGATTAACATCCACACATATTAGGTTTTAAGGAATGTTTTTAAAAAATGGCGTTTTTAAAAAATGTTTTTATTTGTGATGTATATGCAAAAGTACAAGGAGTTTTTAAATGAAGGTGGGCTCTTAATTAAAAGTTTATTAACAGGGTGGGGTTACAAGTATTTAAATTAACCTCTGCTTGCCATTAACTGTTTTGTCTGAAGAAGGTCGGTTATTAAGCCTTCCGAAAGTTCTTGTATAATAAAAGTGCTCACATTACGTTTTTTACAGTCATCTTGCTCGTTTATTGGATTATTGTATCAAAACCTGCAGAAAGCTTCCTTCGGGGTTTCCTATCCACATCCTCATCAGAGAGACTCCTGGTTGACTGTGTAGAAAGTGTAGGAGACCTGGATCTAGTGAGGAATGGAGAAGGGAGCCTAGAAGTGATCGGCTCCAAGGAAGGAGATTGGCTCTGATTTCGAAACTCAGAAGGCAAGGCTGATTTCAGAGCTCAGGGTTCAATATCAGTTGGCTTCGGAGCCGATGGTTCTTTCTGCTCTGACAAAGTCTTGGTTCCTACTGTCTCTGTCTGCTCCATAGGTTCTGATGAAGCAGACAGTTTTGGTTGCTTCAATTTTGGCTCAGATGAAGACTTTGGAGCCATAGAAGGACATTTAACCACTTTTTCAGGCTTTTCCGAGTTTGTTGGAGAAGAAGCAGGGGAGAGATTCTCAGAAAATGGGGTTTTCAGTAACCTCTTCAAGATCAGTTTGTTTTTGTGCTCTAAGAGCACTCTTTGATTAAATCTGTGGCAGACTGAACAGGATTCTTGCAAGTGAAGAGGCCCCAAACAGTACACACATAAGGTGTGTGTGTCACTGAGGAGCATCTGCTTGCCACATTGCTCACATTTTTTAAACCCAAGAGGCTTTGTTTCCTTTTGCAATATTTTAGCAGGATATCCAGGCTACAGACAGAAACTGTGTAATAACAAATAGGAAATTTTTAAAGAGGAGAAATGGGGGCGGTGGATGCCCTCTAACTGAAATGGGTGTTAGACACCTGCTAACTAAAACGGATGCTAGCAGGGAACAGGGGTGAAGAAAAAAAAGGAAACTACCTAGATAGTAATGGTGACTATAAGAATAAGAAACCACCCTCTAAGTTAAACGGGTGAGTGTTTGACATCTTCTAAGTTAAACAGATGCTAACACAATGGAAAGGGAAATTAACCAGAAAGATAAAGTTATCTAAGGGAAGGTTTATAGAATATTAAGGAAATGGACTGTAACAATATAACAACAGTAACAATAAAGATAGAAACACAAATGAAAAAATAATGAACTTAGCCCAGAGCTTGCAGGAAGATCCTTCTCACAGCATGACAAATGAGATCTGGGGAGTTTAGGGAACTGCATTATGGGTAGGGAAGGATACCCACGAGCTTTGCTGTAGACCTCAAGCTTTTGGAAAGGCCGAAACGGATCTGACCCATCAGTGAGAATAAAGGCGAGACTGACAACAACACATCAGTTTTTAACAGTATTATAATTTAAGCAATCAGCATCAGACAATTTAAAAAAAGCAGTTACAACTTTACCATGGAGTAAGGGGGTGTGGAACCATACCCAGAGCCCTTCATCAACATACTGTTTACATACCCTTTCAAACATATGAATAAAACTATCAAAATTATCACCCTCTGTAAATTGTGAAAGAAATTTACTGACCTTTATTGCTTCTGGGGTTTAGTTACTCCCTTCCCCATTACCTCCATGACCCTGGCAAAGAGTCAGCATATCCTTTTCATGTTGCTTCTGCCTCTCATTTACTTCAGATTCCAGAAGTCCCAGCCTCTCTGTGGATTCTAATTCCAAACACTGCAGTCTCTCTACTGATTCTGCTTTGACCTCCAAGCACCGCAGTCTCTCTGCTGATTCTAGTTCTAAACATTTGGCCTCCAGCTCAAGTCTCTTTAACTTCAGATGGATTTGTAAGTTCTTTAAGGCAAAGCTGAACTGTCCATTTTCTGAGAGTTATACATCCCCCAAGGCCGGTTTGGGTGTCCTCCTAGCTGCTGGTCTGTGATACAGCTGTGACTAAGGCTGCAATCATTTCTGCTTTAGTCAGGTTGGCATGCACCAGTCCTTTGGCTTGGCACATCTCAGCTAACTGGCTCCTTGTCAGCTTGCCATATTCCTCTGCTGACATCCTTGCCTGCTCTCCTTGACTAAGCTAACAAAAAAATAAATAAAAACTATTGTGACATGAAACTCTGAATGTCTACTGTGTGGCTGCTTGAGGGTAGAAACACCTTCTTTAGTGACCATTGTTTACAGCCTACAGGAATTCAATATCCACACCACTGAATCTTAATATGTCATGTGATGATCCTTCTACTGCCACCAATAAATGTGATGATACACCACTGGACCAGTGATGAAGGAGCCTCAATCCTCACCACTGACAACAATGGGGGATGTACACTGAGAGGATGACAAGGTACAGACACAGTATTTCCAGATACAGCTTTCTGCATAAAGTGCAATTTCCCTTAAGAGCACACAGAGACCACAGTCAGTCTGGGACTGGTTTCTCCCTCTTTCTCCAGATCCACAATAAGACTCCCCACTGGCACAGCTATAGGGTTGAGATCTCAGCTGAGTGGCCAAGCCAAGACCTCCAGCACTCTCCCTGTCCAACCAGTGCTTCATGTCCCTGCCCAAGTAGCCCACACACACACACACACACACACACACACACACACACACACACACACACACACACACACACACACTTTGAGGTTGGATTTATAAAGTGTCACCAAATAAATATGCATGTAATCTCAGAACTTAAATATCTCTACACAGATCAGCCACAATGAAAAGTTTAAAATATTTAATAATAAATAATTAAAGAACGAGACAGTACTAAATATATATCTTTACAGTGATATCAGAGTTCAAAATCACAGGAAATATTTAAAACAACACTGAAGGACAGTCTCAAATAAAGAAAAATATCTAAGCTACGCTTTGCTATATTCTTGACTATAGCTAAGAGAGTTACTATGACCTAGAAACTTACTTACAGAGCAAGGCAGATGTGGTGAATGCTTCTTGTAGTTGCTGTCAGGTCCAAAACAGAATGCAGAATGCTGCATCTCACTCAGAGATCTCTCAAATTAATTAATATCTCAAATATTACTGCGGGGATAACTTGCAGAATGACATAATTTTGTGTCATCTGCCTCTATCCCAGGTGAAACCCCCACTGCTGGAAACTAGCAGTATTTAGCATCTACCTGTGAAAATACATAGACCTCAGATCTTTTGCAGATGTGGGAAGTCATAAAACAATCGCATTCCTTCACATTTCAAAACTAGTAATGATTTCACTTTACAGACAATACAGAAAACTCCCTAGTATCAGACACTGTGTCTCCCTGCTGCGTGAAAACCGAAATATATCATCTTTTATTGCCATAAAGTAATTTAATTTCAGCTATTTTTCTGAAATTTTGCTGGACTTAAGTTAACCTCCTGTGTTCCAGTTTCCACTGTTAAAATATATACATTTAAATAGCCACAATAGTGCATATACATTTCTGTTCTATTTCAGTAGCGCAAACTGTGGATAAATTTCAAGCACTTTGCAAAACCTTTTCCAGCACACGTCTTTCAAACCCAGTTTGATATATACATAACATACAGTTCTAATACATTTGTAACACAAGCATCTTATATGAGTCATGTTGATATTCACAAATGACACATACTTATTTACAAAATTCCAGTCAGCTGTGCTTGCAGTATCTCCCTTTGTCACATGAACAGTTCCCTAATGTGAAACATTTACAGACACATTTGTCTTTTTCTGTATGCATTATGATTTGATCAGAAAAGTATCCCAATGTTATCACAAATTCTGAGTATGAAGCCTACAGACTGGTGTGATACTTGCCTGTGATGTGCCTTAGGCCTTACAGCAGTGAATGCAAAGTCTGCAAGACACAGTTAGCTGTCATGCCTGGAGGTCTAGAATATGCTCCAAAACAGTTTGATTTAAACTCTGCCAGCATTATGAAGAACTCAGAAACTGCCATCACAGAACATTTATTATTTATGTTTCGCATGAAACATGTATGCATACCATTACTGTTGCGTTCATCAATTGGTGCACGTACTCCTCCACCATTGATTATACAGACTGAAACATGATTCCATCTTTTCTCATCTGGGTATCTGATATTGTGATGAACCTGCATTATTGAAAATTAATTATGAATTTAGCGTATATCGATTATTTCTGAAATAAAACACATTTCTGTTAATGCAAAACTTCATTTTTGGGGTTAGTACACAGAAGTAGCTATTGGAGTCCCCCATCTGCCAAAAAAAATGTTTCACACATTTTAATGAGTTTTAGTATTAACTTGACTTAAGAGTAAACCATGCTACATAAGCTATAATGTAGCAATAATGATAAGTAAACTAATACAAGCCAATCTACACATGACAACGTTCCATAATCATTGTCAGACAGGCAAGCCATGTTTTAGTGGAACACTGTGTAAACTATGCGTTTGGATTCAGCTTAATTTCATATGTTCATTAAGAAGCATGTTAGATCATGGGGTGCTTGACAGAGGGTTTTTAGGCAGCCTATCTCAGCTGACCTAAGGAATCAAGTTTTTCACTTTACTGTTGTTTATAGGTAGGTATGTGATGCTGTTTTTTGGTCAGTGACTTGCACTGGCTTCTCAGCCTACTGCATTGACTTGCTAGCTCTGGCTTTCAGGTGATGATCAAAACTTCTCATTACTTTTTTTGGGTGGGGGTTGGGGGGATCTAGGGTCCTTGAATAACACTGCCCAACTATGGGTTTAAGTACAATTTAAAATGGGTCAGTAGCATCTTTCCTCCATGGAATTTTGAAATGATGTGACTGGTATCAATGCTCTGTTCGTTTACAGTAATAATGACACTCTTACACAGATTAGTGTGTCCTTCTTTCTAGACATCAATATGAAAACAATGATTCCATCTTTTTTCATCACAGTATCTAATATTGTAGTGATGAACCTACTTTACTGAAGACTAATTATGAAATTAGAGTATGTCAAGCATTGTTCTGAAATAAAACACATTTCAATCAATTCAAAATGTAATTAGTACACCTTAGATATTCATGTCAAATCTCATTAGATAATAATATTAAACCTCTGTGTCATTATAAAAGTCTTTCATAAATTACTAAAACAACTGTTTAAACACATAAATACCTCTGTAAGGAATAACATTTTTGCAACTCATTCAGTACCTTTCAGCTCTTCTCTGACTCTACTTACAGGAACATGGATGATGGTCTCATTACTACTGGTCAATTTGTTGACATGGTCAGAGCTTTTGGAACTGTTAATTATAAGCTCGTGCTTGATAAACTACATAAAATAATCTTTAGTGATAATACAATAGCATGATTCCAAAGCTACCTGTTAGAACTTTTCCATTCCCTGGCATTAAAACACTTAAAATCAGGAGTCCCCCAAGCCGAAGTATTAGACCTCCTACTCTTTTCTCTCTTTGTCAATGATTTTCCACTTGAACGTCCATATTTAACATTATGAGATGTGCTGGTGATATTCTTCTTATCAAATCTAGCAAAACACATCATCACCTGTAGGCTAAATTACAAAACAATTTAACCACTAAATGGTCTCTTGATAATGAACTCTCAATCAATCCCAAGAAAACAAATATTATAGTCTTTATAACTACTCTGAAAGTGGCTTTAACCCCATTGTTTTGGAGGACAACCAAGGCAAACCCATCCACAGTGTCTCAGAGTAGAAATACCTTGGACTGACACTTGACCCCCTCTCTCCTCTACCGTTCACACAGTTAAAATCACTAATTAAGTTTTGGCACACCTAAAACTCTGCTACAGAATCAGACATCTTCTTTCACCTATTGCCCAGACTGTCTTTACCAAAAATGTTCCACTTACAAAACTTGAAATTTTTTTATTTTTGCTGGCTCTGCATGGCTCTTATAATACTCAGAGAGTGCAAATCATACAAAACAAAATCTTAAGCTTCATTCTTCTAGTAGATCCTCATGTATACCAATGCAACCTACTTAATGACACTGAACGGCCATCAGTAATGGATAGGTCTCCCTTTCTCTTTGGCACTCTTACTTTTTAAAATCTCAAAATTGTGCTACTGTCTACCTCTGAAAACAACACTCATACTTATGGGTAGATAATCTTACTGCATGTCAGTAGATGCAATGAAATCCTTCTCCATAGCTACCACCCAAACCTATCTCTCCAGTCAGGAGACAAGTGACTCCTCTCTATTTGTAAACCAAGTAAAAGTGCAGGGCAAAGCCTCTATTCATGATACACAGACAAAATGTGGAACTCACTACCTTTATCCATCAGAACAAACTCTAACTTTCATCATATTCTAAAAGGCTTCCTTTTTAACAAATAAATATATAAACAAAATAAGGACAGCTTGACCGGAAGCATGCACCATTCACATTTTCTGAACAGTACACTTTTATGGTGAGTCACGTACAGTATGGCATTAAAATATTATGTGGAGGCTATAGCCATTAGTAGGTGGATAGATACAGTATTTGTTTAGTGTTACACTTAATTTTAGAAGCATGGCTGATGCACACAGTTTGGATCAGCATATGTAACTTTCAGCTATCTTGAATGCATATACAGTTGACACTGGGGATCTGGTACCTCCCATCTCAGTCTGAATTTGCAGTGAAATGTTTTATTTGAGATTGTGTACTTCACTGGTGGATGTGGAATTATTATTATTACTATTACCTGTGTAATAGTTTGTTTTAGAACCACATATGTGATCTGCAATGCACAGTACTTGGCTTAAGATAACATAATCTTGTCCAAGTCCATACGTGTTGGGGAGTGGATAATGAACTATACTAGAAGCATGGATTTTTTTTTTTGGGGGGGGGGGAGGGCAAATGGACATTTTTTTCCCTGAATGTTTCCAGTTCATTACTTCAATCTGCAAAACAATTATATTATTATTTGCAATAATTAGCAATAAAACCATCATGCTAAACAACTGACATGCAGCCATGATGGGTGGCTGGGTGTCCCACCTAACATATTGCAAAATACTCAATGTCATTACTAGCAATTGCTCATGGTGAGCTAAAGTTGGAGTCAAAACATACTTATTAACAGAGCTAGCTTGAAATAAATCTGCTTTTGAAGTATTGCAAGATTAAAACAGGGCATAGTACAGCCTTATGTGTAGAATGCTGCCTGGATGACAAATGAATGAGTCACTTCATATACATAAAATCAAGAGAAAGAAGAATGCAACTTGCATTCCACTACTGGAGCTAAACGGATTCCAGTATAAAGTATTCCATGAACACTATGCATTAGTTTTCAGAGAAGACAACAAGGAAGATATCAGAAGCAATAATTTGGCTGGAATTTTTATTTAATGTTAATGAACTTGACTCTAAGTAGTTTAGTTTTATGGGGATCCTTCTTGAGCAGGATGACCCAGAAGTAAGTATGGATCAAGCCCAAAGTGGACCAAGGGTATCCAGTAGGTATCATTTGCCTTGTCTTTGGTAAAACGTTTCATTTAGCCACCCACAGTAGTCTGGTGGCCAAGTTAAAAGGGATAGCAAAGGAAGGAGAAACAGTAAGGTGCAAGAAGATCTGGCCTTATGGTAGGATTTAGAAGGTGATGGTAAGTGGTATAGTGACAGAAGATGTACATGACAAGTGAAATCCCTAATGTATTATCTTGGCCACAATGGTCTTTAACATTTTCCGTTTGGACAACACTGTGGAGGTTTGGAATATGATAATTTTCTATTTTTCTTAATGTCTTGAAATTGTGTTAGTCATTTATTTACTAGTGTGTTTCATATCACACATTTACAGAACCTGAAATAGATCTTTTTGGATCAGTGTTCTACCCCAAGTAACAAATCCAAATGAAGAAATAAATAATTTTGTTTTAGGATGCCAAAAAGACAGGAATGATGGATGCTTATGGAAGGGTCAATTCCAGAATACAGACAGGATAGAGCCTTGATGGGCTAAATGAAAGCTAAGATTCAACAGCAAGTACAAATGCTAAACTCTTTTGGTAAAAATCACAGGAAGGACTAGATTAAGGAGTCATCAGGAAAAGTGGAAACTTGTGATCCAAGCAAACCAGATGTTGGTATGTATATAAAGTTGTCACCTTTTCAAATGCACAAAGTGGAACATCTTTTTACAGAAACATGAACTTTTGCAAGACAAACTAGGTAGACATTCAGTGCCAAAGATTTAGTTTGACGACTTTTCCAAAATAATGCCCACTCTTGCAGATATTTAGTAGTTTCTATTGCATTATATCAATTTACAGTGTCTAAGTACACTATCTTAGGATTCTGCAGCAACCAAAGTTAAATAAGAACAATACATAAGAAAACTGCCATTTTCATGTATTTTACTGGACATAACTACCTAAATAGGGACTGCTTTATTAAACTAATGATAGTGGAACTCAAGACATAAAGCTTCAGGACTGGGCTTTATGGATTCAGAGGATATACCTGTATAGTTAATGGGGAGACCATACCTGACACATTCCTTCCATTTCTGGAGTTCATATTTCTAAAGAGATGTGGCTGGTGGAAAAGGTAGTGATGAGAACACATGAGCCAGATTACAAAGACAGACAAAGTGGTTGAAAAATAAAGAGAACAAACTGTGTGGATAAAACACAAAGTCCTTAGGTACAGCATGGCATTAAAAAAGAAGGACAATGGAGTGGCATGGCTGGTGACATGAAGAGGGCAGACTTATGATACACAGGACATATGACCGGACCTGGAATCCATTGTACTTTGAGAGATATGCATTTCCAGATGAGATTAAGGTGTGGCACAGATGTTAAAGGAAAGAAATGAGGAGCTGCACACATGCTTGGTGTGACAGTCAAATGGAATAAACCGTTCACATTCTCTTGCTGTCAACTGGTACACAAATATTTACACATTTCTTTGCAGGGAACTCTTTACCACAAACATCTTGCCAGCTCAGTGCACTATTTTAATGCACTTGGGCAGATGTGTAGCTGTTTTTTTTTTTTTTGGTTTATGGGGCCAGATCTTATTCTGGCACCCTAGCTACCTAGCTTTTCATCTGAAGAGCAAAAAAAAGTCAGCTCTTTGTATGGGTGCTAGGTATATTCCCCCTCCCCTCCTGCCCTGCCACAGTTCTTCATTTGAAGTTCAGAAAATGTCCAGCCATTGTACTGGCACCAGGAAATAGCCAGATACATGACCCCACCCCAGCTCTTCAATGGAAGAGCAAAAAAAAAAAAAAATCAAAGATACACAATTTCGTGGCTGTTGCTCCTGAAATGCAGGAGCCAACCAGCCATTCTGCTCAACCTCTTACTGCAAGAAATCTTGACAAAGCCTAAAACAGGGACAGGTTTTAAATATTGCTCTTATTAACTTAGAAAGATACTACAATACCAGGACTTGTGTGAGCAGGCATTTTCTGAAGAATATGAAGTCTGAAACTAAAATGTATGTCATTATTTAGTGACTTCAATTCACAGTGATTTGCCATACAACCATAAATTTTATGAGGCAAAGAATAAAAAAATGAAGCAAAAATACGGACGTTCTGAGAAGATCTGGACATCTTAGAGGCAGTGGGGCAATTAAAAAAAAAGTCTGCGATTAGTACTTGAGGCTCCTGAAATGCATGAGCCCATTTCTGCACCTTGCCCTCGACCCTCTGTCTTCCCTTTTTTTCTTTTTACATTAAACTGTAGTAAACTGCTAGCTACAAATGTACCATGCTTATAGTACAGTTTTATACCACATATGGAGAGCTACAAACATAGTAAACGGTTGCTATAGTTTGGACCACACAGGAAGAGCTATATAACTCAGCTTTGACCTCAAGTGCAGTAAAAGCATTTAAAAGCTGGTAGGTACTAAGCAGTGATCAGGATCAGCAGATCCCACCCCCTAACAGTTTGCAACCAGGGAAGTTGTCCCCTTCACTTTACCCTAGCTACGCTAATGCATTCCAGTATGGTGTATAAACAATGAATACTTGTACAGTGAAAGAACAGCAAAAATCACACCTCCTCTTCTAAGATAATGTCATGCTGAAACTGCACTTTCAAAAATAAATATACACATTTCCTAATCTTCTCAAATACAATCTATTTGGTTATGTTTTACTTACTTTACGTTTAGTTGCTTACGATTCATTTATATGCAGCTGAATGCTCATCTGTGTACTCCAGTGTGAGACACCCAAATACAACTGTGTTTATACATTTATTTTCTTCAAGTGTATATAAGATCAGAGGCAGTATATTTATAGTCTGAGAGTGAGGGTGCAGAACCCCCATGTCAGTGGTGCAGGTGTCTTGCCTCCCTGTAAAAGCACACAGACTACTAGCATTCTGTAACTTGAGAGACTGGCAGTGATTTGGTGAAACTGGAGCAGTTGGTGGTTGAGTTACTAAGGTAGATAAAACAAATTATAGTCAAAGAGTCTATACACTTCCAGTTCACTTCTCTTAACTAAAAAAGTAACTAAAGGAGAATGTGGATTTTTAAGTGGTGGGACTTTGGCTACAGAGTGGTGTGGCAGTGGCTACAGAATAAAGCATAGAATGTTATTATCCACCTGCACCAGTTAGGCACATGTTGGTGCACCTTTTTTCACTAGCAGTAATATATTGTACATCATCAGATATACCTTTCTCCTTCTGTACACTGGTCCCTACCCCCTCACACTGTAAGCACTCTTCCTTTCTTTCATGTCCTTCCTCTACTCTATAACTGCTCCCTCTAGGCTGTTCCATTCTCATTTCAGTCCTGCAGTCTGCTACAGAACATCACATTCTTCCGTACATCTATCTTCCTTTTCCCGTCACTGCCTCCTCCTTAAGAAAATTTGTTTCACCATCACTAATATCTCCTTTCTCTTTCATTTCTCTTCCTTTCCAAATCTGGCAGAAGTAACTCAAAGTTCTTCTTTACTCTTGTTTTCTCCTAATGCAAATATGACTCTTAAGAACACCTATTCATCTTATCACATTGCAGTTCAATGCATTCCATAATGCTTTTAATAAATTCCTTTAAAATAGACATACTGATTCCCTGGGTAAGCATATGAAATGTTGGGACCTGCTAGACTGAGTCTCAAAATATGCAGTCTGAATGGTCAAACGAATGGACTTACATATACTAAGTCTTAGATGCCATTTCTTGGTATATTCCCTTTTGTCTCAGGTATGGTGATCTTGAAGTTGGTATGTAGAAGTTCAACATGCAGGGGGGGGGGGGGGTAGTGTAGCAGGGGTTTATCTCCCTACAAAAAAAAGTTTAAAAGGAAGACTAATTTTTGAGATTTACTCTTCTCCAGTATATGTGGTCTTTTTTTTCGGCTGTCACACTCGAAATGTCAAGTGATGACATTTCAGTAGGGGGCCATTCTCTGTGCAGCCTGTGCATCCTCCCTGTGTCTGTATGCATTTTGTGTTGTAGTTGAAATGGAAATCCTCTGAACTGTCTATAGGTGCGTGCGTGTGTGTGTGTGTGTTCAGCTGGCACCCTGTTCAGTTGAGATTTTAAGCCTTGTATCCATCAATTGCTGAGATAGTCTTGTCACCCTGCATGGGATTAAGAAGTAAATGGAGAATGACTGAATGAATGACTGACTGGATGAACGAATGAATAAATGAAGAAATTAACATAGCTTTGTAAGGACCACTCCTTAACCCCACCCCTCACATTCTTTAGTTATAAAGAAATGTAGTCTGGTGTGCAAAAAAAGGACTTGGTGCTTAGCACAGCAGAGTAAGGTTATGGATTGCTAACATGTAGTCCTCTTTTTGAGTCCCTTAACATCTGCTTGCAAAGTGTATGGCTGATCAACTATTAAAACTGGAAGTGAGAATTCTTGCAAACATACCACCTAAAGCAAGCTCCTCAACATGCACACCTGATGAACATTCACGGAAAATCACTAAAACATTTTTGGGGAGTTAACTCCCTTTGAAACCCCTTTGGGAGAAAGTTTGCTCACCTACCCACAATATATGCTAAGTCCATGGTCACACAACACTAATTGCCACGTTTGACAGCACAGAGGATTAAGGCTATGAACTGTTACTGAGATACAGTATGTGGTTTGACTCCCTCCACTTTCAGTCAGTGACCAGTGTCCTAGAGTAAATCACTTAAGCAGACAGTGATTTGGAGCAATTGGGAATTTGGTCTAGGCCAATTGATAGTGTCCTGGACTGCATACCTAGTAATGACCTATGAAGATATATGGGAAGAGAGAAAATACCTATTAATGGTGAAACTTCACTGGTATAACTGCAACCTCTCAGCATAACCAAAACAATGTTAGTAAGTTTTGGGAGCGGAAACTTCTGGGACTCTGTCTCAGTTGTTATGTTTCTAGAGGGACTGATATCCAAACATATGTAGTTCTCCCTGTGTGAATCTGAGCAAGTCAACTGACCAGACAATATCCAGGGTCGGCATCGAAATAGGGCATTTATAGCCAGTGGGTTTACCTGATTTATGACTTAATTAAAGAACAATGATCCTACTTTTCTTTTTTAATTGTCCATTTTTTGTTGACCCCCTCTTTGCCTGCCAGTTTGTCTCTACTGACCTTTCTTCTGGGAGTCACTGCTGACATCAGACCACTCACAACCTGCAGCTCTGTCCCTCATCTGGGGACCATTGGGACACGTCTTACCTATAATTCTAATGCTCAATGGGCAAGGGATCCAAATAATATAAAACTTTGCAGGGGCTGCATCAAATCCCAGCAATTGAAGACTGAGGTGGCTATTCAGTGCTTGTCATACTGTAGTTGTCTACATGACTGATGTATATGAAGGTGGTAGCTCTGTTCTCACATGCTGGTGTTCTGCTGAAGGACACTGTCTGCTATGAGTGGTTTAGGAGTATACCCATCTCATCAGCAACAGAGACTCATACCTGTCAATACCATCCACGTGACTGGCCCTACACTGTTCTGAGCCCTGCCCATATTAACATATTTCTTTGTCCCTGCCACTGAATAAGGGTAAGCAGGCACACTCTTTCCATTCCTCATTTTCCCTCTGCATCTCCAAAAGACACCTGAGTTGCTAACTGAACTTGGGTCACACGACTAGTCATCAGGGTTTTATCCCTCCATGCTAGTGCAGCATCTCTTGCAGATACAAAATTAATGCTACAAAGGGTTATGAGGGTACCAGACACCCTAGAAATCAGACACAGTATACCTGACAGCAGTGTGCACTGGTAACCATCTGAAACGTTGAGAGCTGCTTCAGTGAATCCCAAAACATGGAGACTGAATGTCAGAAAAATGAACTTACTTACTTACGCTAAGTCTAAGATGTTAATTTACCAGGATATTTCCTTTTCTCTAAGATATGGTGATCTTGGAGTTGAAATATAAATGCTCAGAGGGTGTGCAGGGGGGAAGCCCCCCTGGAAAAAAATAAGTTCACTCTTTTTCTGTTTTTTTTTGTTGGCATGTTGGCACTCAGTATTTTGAGTGCTGACATTTCAACAGGGAGCCCTGTGAATTACCCATCAATAAGCAAATGATAGTGATGGTGTGGGCAGGATAGGTAAAGAGCTAAATATCTAAAAAATTATCTAAAAAATTGAGATATATGCATATATATATATATATATATATATATATATATATATATATATATATATATATATATATCGAATGCCCACTTCACCGAAACTAACTTTACTGACAACGTCATATTATCTATAACTGGAAAGACATTTCCCGCATGGTAAGTAACCGTTTGGCCATCCTGAATTCAAGAACTACCAATAAAACAACCCCCCCATATGGGGGAGCTTCACCCCCTTAATAAATATACCGACTCTGAGAATGCACTACTGCGGGGGTAAAGGGGCAAAGTTCAGGTTGATGGCCAAATGGTTACTTACCATGCGGGAAACATCGGCTTTACAGTTGTCGGTAATATGACATGTCGGGAAAGTTAGTGCCGGCGAAGTGGGCGTTTGATAAACTAAAGGTAACCTATATATATATATATATATATATATATATATATATATATATATATATATATATATATGTGTGTGTGTGTGTGTGTGTGTGTGTATATGTATACATCTCCTCCCTCTTCTACTGCAACATTTAAAAATGATTAGTATTCAGTCTTTCTTTCTCTCTCCATATACATTAAAGAAAATGTAAAACATTTTTTATCTTTATTCTGAAAATCATAACCCATTCACTGGAAACATCAGTCTGTACTCTACTTGCTCTTTCAGACTCACAGAACATATGAACAATTTCCTGTTTCTTACAGCATCCTTTCAGTTCTCATACTTTTCTTTCCTTCTTCATGTTTAACAATTCAGAGGTAATAATTTATTGCAAAAGTCTTACTGCTGAGCCTATAGCGTATTATGTGTGTGTATATATATATATATATATATATATATATATATATATATATATATATATATATATATATATGTGTGTGTGTGTGTGTGTGTGTATCTGTATATGGTTACAGCTGATTTGATTAAAAGTTCATTTCATCTAACAAAAAAAAGGAGTGACTCATTTGATTGGGGAGGCTAGGAATTATAATGCAAGTTAGTGTTAATCATTATTAGCCCCCTTCTAAAGCACATTTTTATTTCGTTCCTCCACATTTAGAAATTTGTGTATGTGCACCAGCCGTGATTCCTTATGTCAAGAGTATTCAGTACCATAGCTAAGTTGTGGCAAGACAGGCAACTGACTGGGGTGCAGAGTGTTGGGGGTGTGTGTGTATGACAGGCTTATCAAAACAGTGTAAGAAACGTCCATGTGTGGAAGATTTTCAGTCCATATAGCTCTAGTTAATCACTGTATATTAATCAGATCAGACAATAGTAGTAGAAGTAGCGAACTTAAACTCGTCTTAAGTAAAAAAAGAAATAATGAAAAATATATAATTGTACAGAATTGCTAAGTATTCAAAAGTAATCCAAGCAAGGCAGGCAGTCTGTTTCCAGTTGAAAATCCTTTATTAAGTACACAGACAAGCGATCCAAGTAAAACAAAAATAGAGTAAGAGTTTCCTCACAAGCCTTCTAAATATATATATATATATATACATACATATATATATATATATATATATATATATATATATATATATATATATATATATATATATATATTTATACTTTTTATCAGGCAAGGGAGTGGTTTATTGTGCTGTAAAACAAAGTGTTATTGGTACACATGCTAAATTTACATCCCTTCCCCCATCAGTGTGACATCTGAGCTGGTTCTACCTTACTTAGTAGCTGTCATAATAACATAACCCTTATTTACTTTAAATAAAGTTTATAATGATGTGGTACCTCTTATTTAACCTATTAAATCTGTGATTTTATCCAAGGAAATATACTACATGGCTGGAAATATATCAACCCTAGTCCATTTGATTAATATACAGTGATTAACTAGAGATATATGGACTGAAAACCTTCCACACAGAGAAGTTTCTTACACTGTTTTGTTTTTGGACCCACTATACTTGTTTAGTGGGTTGTTTTGAGACTTCGGGAATACCACAGAGATTACTTTTTTTTTTTTTTTTTTTATGATAGGCTTATCCTGATCTCTCTTTAATGCAACAACAGCTTTTAAAAGATGGTATTGCATTTATAGCATACCTCACAACCATACCAAATTCCTCGGTATTTACCAGTTTTGAGGGCAAAATAATGGGGTGCCATAAATGTCCAACTGGCCCCTGGGGGGGGGGGGTTTAAAAAAAAATTCAGACAGTTATTTAATGAGAAGATGTAGTGTCAGCACCCGTCAGACACTTTCACTACAATTTAATTCAAGTGAAATGCGGTTGTACATCCCTAAAGCTTCATGTGGAGTCTTCTTCTGACTTCATATTTAATTCAGTGATGATCTTCCTTCATGCATTTGTTACTATGATTATGACAAGAACAGAGCCTGTAGAGGAAGTTGGAACCACGAGTACTGAAATGTAGTTTTACCTTGTTTGCACTGGCCGTACCTTTCAGTTGTTCCTAATATAATCAGTAAATGCTAATAGTCATCACAGAGACTTTTAGAGAAATATATATGAAATTACAGCTCACTGCTGCTTTTTCTACCGTCTATGTTAATAATATTTGAAAGGGCCACTTATATGAGGCCTTTCTCCTTATTTATGTGTTGTATTGGCTCATGGTGGTAAAAGGTTAAGAAAGCCACCAGCCGTGAAAGCATCTTTTTCTTTAGTTCTTTAAGAAGAGACAGTTCAAGGTACTTATACTCACTATTTTTCTTAGAAGCTTATCTGACGTAGTTCGGCAGACATGTTCATTGTATTGTCAGCTTATGTTTATCGCCACTGTCTTGAAAATCAAAGGTGTAAATGCTTGCTGTGAATTTTACATTCTACAGTATGTATATAACATGCAAAATCCTTATTTGTTAACAGCAGATTTCTGCCTGTCCCTTATAGCAATGCAAGCACCCAGATGAAACTAACATGTTGAACATTACAGATTTTATGTAAAAGGTCTCCTTCATAAACACATTACTCTAAGAATATATATTATTTTGAGAGACTGGGTCGTTTTGGAGTGATTGAAACCCCGACAGTTGCTAATGTGTTACTCACCGTCATGAACATGCATTCATTGCTTAAACGGCATGCTGTGTTTTTAGATGTAATACTATGTTTGAAAAAGGTTTCCATCATACCTCTCAACTGTGCCTGATTTTGACTCAAAGTTTTAACTTCGTCCCTCTTAATCCCTTCAAAAACTGATAACTTTCAGAGAAAGGTTAATACATTACACTTAATAAATAATGACAATAATTATCATTATAGACGTCTTTTACTTCAGAAAATGTATACCAGTCAACCAATTCACTTTCTTTTATGAGTGCTTTTAAATGAACAAAGATAGAGTTGAGCTGAAGCTATTGTAAAACTCAGGCAGGTCACACAATGTTGGGGTAATCTTAACTGTAGATACAGTGTACCAAAATGGATGAGAAAAATTGTTGTGGTGTGAAAGTAGCTCATTACATAATAGTACAAAGCAAGGTGGTAAGACTCGGCTGTAGTAAGTAACTTGTTATATCACACTGTAAATGATGTACTGGGATCTGTAACAGTAACACTTGTTTAAAATAACTGTTAAGAGACACAGAGGCTCACTTTTCCAGAGCCACATATTAAAGAAAGTTTGCATGTAGTTGACATATAGCCCTAGCCGGCTTTAGGCACTCACTGAACCGTTTCTCTGTCTTATCAGCTCCTTGGCTTGTATTGTTGTTTGGCACCTGTACACACAAGGCTCTGGAAAAAAATGTTATTTGTTTGTAGGTGACGACTGCAAATTAGTCATCACACTTTCCATTTTCTAGGAGTGCCATTAATGTTTCTCCTCAAACAGTATTGCATGCTTAAGTCTTGAGCGCCAAAAGAAATTGTGACAGTGTTTCTTTGTTTTATTGTTGGCAGACAATTTTGGTACTGCACTTTCATCTTAGAAGCACACCTCTCTGTATTGACTTTTGTAGAATGTTTTTCTCAAATATTTGGTCTGTAATAAAATCTGTGGTTTTCTGGCAAATCATGGAGGACTGAAGTCACTAAATAACCAAATAATGACATACATTTGAGTTTCTTACTTCATATCCTTTAGAAGACATATGTGAACACAAATCCTATCATTCTAGTAGCTTTTCTAAGTTTTTAAGAACAATATTTAAAATCTGTCCCTTTTTTGAGCCTTTGACCTACCCCCCCATTATGTTACGCGTTGTCCACATTTCTTGCATTAAGAGGTTGAAAGGTATGCTTAGAAGGCAAGCGATTTTTTGAGGTCCTGATTCACTTTTCACATCATTTTTTTACTGCAGACAATATGAATTCCTGCTTCTTTGAAAAAGTTGTTATACTTTGGATCACATCAGGAGTCTTTCTTTACGTATTAACAGGTACATTATCAAGAAAGCACTACCCAACTCCAAAATATGTCCTTGTCAAGCCCCTACTTAAACACCCCACAACCTTACTATATACCTTTTCAGTCCCTCCACATACAGTTAAGTACTCCACTATTGTGGATACTTATTAAACTCTACAATCAATACTGTTGGACTTTACTCTTTTTGTAAATAGGTAAATATATTTTTTAGTCTGTAAAAGTATTGATATGTATATAACATGTTTGCATTTCTGCTTTGTCTCTCTAACGCTCTTGTATAACTGCTTTTGACCATATTTTTGGCTCAAATGTTTGATTCTCTGTAAACTGTGTTTTTTTTTTTTAGCTTTTCTCCTTGGGAGTCCACTGAAAATGGGCCCAAGCCTAGCTGGACTAACCCAGTTAGCAAATGTCAATAAATAAATAAAAGCACCCTGTAATTTGGGATTTCATCTGATTTCCTTACTTCGCCCAAAGCTTTTCAGTAATTGTGAGGAAAGTTGTGTCAGCTAATCTAAGCCAAACAAGATTTATGGCATCTGCTTGCCTAGATTTTAAAAATGTACTCACAAATTGGTAATAGTCCTAGGTTAAGTTGAGGAAAAGCCACTTTATCCCCCCACACCCTTAGAAGTAGTTCCGTTTTGAGGAAATGTATGTAAATTGCTTAAACTGTATTTCTGAAAGGGTAAACAGTTATATACATGGCTGACTAAGTCTTTTTACTGCTTTATTTTCTGATGGTTGACATACTTGGAAGTGCCACACAATCCAGGTATATGGCAAGACACATACAATTTCAGTATTTATTCATTTGCTTTTTATGTCCGATTCGGACTTCACGACTTAGTTAAGAGACCCTGTGTTGCATTATTATTATTATTATTATTATTATTATTATTAAATCTGTTAAGTGATGTAATTGACTGTAACAAGTATATAACTGAATCTCATTAATAATTTAGCTGTTGTAGCTAGTTTACCTAGGGAAAAAAAGCTTATATGCATGTTTGACCTACTACTTTGGCTAAGGTAAAGTTAAGGCAAATAAGAGTGGCAAAAATAAGTCCTGATTTTAAAATGTACACTCTCTAATGTAACAGCAGACACATAATAGTGCCATAAAGCTGAAATAAATAAAATTGAGGGCAGTGATTACTTGAATGGTACAGACTATAAGCTGAGCAGCTAAAGGAAGAGGTTGCACTCATACCTCTTAACCTCTTAGCACAGGAAATCTGAACAAAGCCATTAATAGTGGGGGACAAAGGCCCACATTACTGACATTTTTAAATATTGCTCCTATAAACTTAGAAAGTTGATAGAATTAAAGGT